>NC_062546.1:54147499-54301673 GCF_016906955.1 Phacochoerus africanus
AAGGAATCAAAGAGGATAATTCTGAGAGCATATGTCTGTTTATGAGTCGGTCAATGGCTTAAGCAAATTGAGAAAATTCATAGAAAAAGGAGGCACTGAGCTTATCTTAAAATGAGAATTTAAACCCTGAATTAGTGAAAATGATCTGAGGAAATGGAGAGGCTCTTTTCCATTGCCCAAATATTGTATATATGTGTGGGGCATATGAAAAGTCTTATCCATAAGTAAAGAAAACTGTTATAATATCAATAAACCGAGTCATCTGAGGTTGCAGTAAGGGAGAATACCAGAGTATTCTCAGACAATTTAAAAAGGGCACTTGTAAACCAGCTATAATAAAAAGGTGAAATGTACAAAAACATCGTAAATTGACTATAATAAAAAATAAAATATAAAATAAGATTGTAAATCAACAAAATAAAAAACACGAAAAATGCAGCATAAATTGACAGAACATTGTAAATCAACTATACTAAATAAAATAAAAAAATAAAAAGGGCATTTTGTTAGGGCAAGTGAGTGCATGGTTTTCATTACTTATTGAGTAGGCTAAAAAGTTCTTGGGGTGGAGCAGCAGGAACAGGGTAAGTGTTTAGGTTGATTGGTTTTTTGAGGTCAGTGTGGAGGCAAAATTCTGAGCAAAGAAAGCATTACCCTAATCACAGATATTCACTGGTTATAGTTGCAAATGACAGGAGATGGTCTTTCAGACTCTCAGGGGTTGTTATCTATTACCACCTTGAAACCAAGATCCGTGGTCCATTTCCTTACATACACCACTTTTTTTTAACTTTTTTTTTTTTTCAACACATACAGAGGCAGGGTGAGATGGTGGATCAGAAAAATCATCCAAGGAGTTCCCTTCATGGCTCAGTGGTTAATGAACCCGACTAGGATCCATGAGGATATGGGTTCAATCCCTGGCCTCACTCAGTGGGTTAAGGATCCAGTGTTGCCATGAGCTGTGGTGTAGGTTGCAGACAAGGCTCGGATCCTGCGTTGCTGTGGCTGTGATGAAGGCCAGCAGCTGTAGCTCTGATTCCACTCCTAGCCTGGGAACCTCCATATGCTGCAGGTGCGGCCCTAAAATAGCAAAAAAAAAAAAAAAAAAAAAAAAAAAAAAGAAAAGAAAAAGAAAAATCAGCCAAGTTCTAAAGCAAAGCACAAGCATCTATCAGCCTGGTATTGATACAACTGAAATACACATTATTTTACTGCATTTCTTGTTACTTTACGTTGCTTTAGTTACTTTACGTAGCTCATAGCACACCTATATGGTTAAGTAATGACATCTGATGATACAGTAAGATGCACTGCCCATTTATGAATCTTCCATGAAACAGTCAATGGAATAAAAAGCATAGGGGAGAAAAAATACCTGACATTAATGTTGGGAACCAGTGAAGTATTCCACTGAGATGTCAGCATCTTGAGAAACTTCTAGATAGAGTGCTGATGGGAAGAAATGGAGGTAGTTCAGGAAAGGTTGATTTCCAGCAACCTCTCTGAGTGAAAATAAGTGTCAGTGGGAAGCCTGTAGAGCAACCCTGAAAAAATCCCCCTTAAGCCTTTTGATTTAAAGAGCCTTCAGCCAGGGGTGAGGACCGGCTCTCAAAGCACTGAGCACCAAGCACCAGGGGAAATGTTTGTTAGATATTTATTTCCTCATGCTGAGGAGCAGCTCAGGAAAACTGGTTCACTAGGAGGCTAAAGCAAACAGGAAAACAGCTGAGTGTTAGAAGCTTAACCCCCTCAGTGCAGGGAGCAGCTTGGGGAAACTTTGGTTTTTATACATTAGACATCAGCTCTGAATGATTTAAGCAAAACATAAAATTAGGATATTAGGCCACTCATAAAATCACTAGAATGTGCAAGAATTGGGATTATGAAACTATCAGGAAACAGGGTGCAAAAGACATGGTAGTTTGTAGCACAGCTACCAACAGCTGTGGGCCCCAATGGCCACGGTCAGTTCTGTTTGTTCTGAGGCCTCTCCAAAGAGTGATTTGCTGTTTTCTTTCCTTTTTAAAAATTTTTAAACTATTTCTATTTTTTTTTCCGTTATCGTTGGTTTACAGTGTTCTATCAATTTGATTTGCTGTTTTCTTGGCCATCAGAAAGTATTTCTCATAGTCCTTGCTTCTTGGCATCTTTGGTTAATGATTCGAGAGCCCAGGTGTGTGGACCGCATTGTCTAAATCTATGCTGAGGAAAAGAAAATCTAACCAGATTGATGGTCTGTTGTTTGGCTGATGTGGTCATCCCTCTAGAAAAACAAAAGCTTCAGATACATTCTTATTGAACAAGATATCAATCAGACTTACAAACTCATGAATAAGAAATCTATGACCTAAAAGAATGGGTGGTGAGAATCACAACTATTTAGACATAGCTTCAACCATAAATAGATATATTTTCAAATTGTGCAACAATATGGAAGGCAAATATAAGAAAACTCTTCATATATAACATATATATATAATGTAAATAATCAATAATAATAGCAACAAGAGTCCCAATTCATGGGGAGAAAAAAATGGAAAATTGGTGCAGTGAAAGTAAAACTAGGCTAATTTCTTTATGGGATGCAGTTTTTTTTTTATATAACATTTATATAATGAAGCATTAGTGTCACTATTGTTATTGATACCTGGAAACATATAGGTTATTTTTATTGAAAAAGAGCAGTAAGAAAATAGTAATTAAGATGTATATCTTTCAAATTTGTAGAGAAAAGATGGAATATAATATAGTTCATAAAGTAAATGATAGAACACTAAGACTAAGAAATACAAAAACAAAGAAAAAATGAGATTAGAAAGTGCATTAGTTTTGACAATAGAAGAGAATTAATGTGAACTAATGTACTTTACTATTTAAAGCCAAAGTCTTTTCAGTTGAGAAAATATAGTAGACATTTGGCTGCATTCCCAATATCCATTCATCCTATCTTTCCTAACAGAGCCCAGATATTTTTAGGATAGCCACATTATTTCCCCCACTCTTGAAGGTAATCCTGAATAATTTAAGCCAATTATTGTGCAGAATTGCCCTCCAGGCTGTTATTGGTTCACAGGTGAACACAAGGTCTGAACTGGCCCTTCCCACCGAAGGGACAAAATTAAAGTCTATGACACCTTGAAGCTATCAGGAGAACGAGGTTAGGATGGAGTCACTGCCAAGATGGAATCATGGGGAGACAGAAAGATCCTGGGTCCTTGATGACATCACTGAGCCACTGATTACACCAATGAAGTTCCCAAATATGTGAGATAACATGTTTCTTATATCTCGAAAGCCAGAGATTTCTATAACTTTGAGCCTAGAACAAAAGTCAAACCCTAAGCCTAGTTTGCTCCCTACAGTCAACAATCAAACTCTAATTATATGCTAGCTGCAAAGCAGACATATTTCTAATAGGGGCTGGGTTAAAAAATTATGGGACATGATGGCAGAAGAGCATGGAGGTATTAATGAAACAGACCTCATGTGGAAGGAATATCCCATCACGTGATGGGCTAGGTAAAGAACAATGTGTGTATTTTGATAACATTTCGGTTAAAATTATATGCATAATCCATTTTCTTATGTACTCAGAGAATTTCTGGAAGGATTCACTAGAAACTATTGAATTGCCTGCCTCCTGGGAAGGGAGATACATGACTGGGGCAGAAGTGGAGGAGGTATAGTTTTTACTCTTTGAATTTTGTACCAAGTGCTTGTATTATCTAATCAACTGGTAAGCAAAATTTAAAAGGAGATAGTAAAAGATGAAAACCAAGAGGATAGGGAATTCCCATCATGGAACAGTGGGTTAAAAATCCAACTGCAGGGTGTTCCCGTTGTGGCATAGCAGAAAAGAATCTGCCTAGGAACCATGAGGTTGTGGGTTTGATCCCTGTCCTCACTCAGTGGGTTAAGGATCTGGTGTTGCTATGAGCCATGGTGTAGGTTGCAGACACAGCTTGGATCTGGTGTTGCTGTGGCTCTGGCGGAGGCCAGCGGCAGTAACTTCGATCAGACTCCTAGCCTGGGAACCTCCATATGCTGCAGGTGCATCCCTAAAAAGACCAAAAAAAAAAAAAAAGAGAGAAGAAAAAGGAATCCAATTGCAGTGACTCGGGTTGTCTTAGAGGCACAGGTTCAATCCCCAGCATGGCTCAGTGGGTTGAAGGATCTGCTGTTGCTGCAGCTGTTGCATAGGTTCCCCTGATTCGGGAACTTCCATATGCTGCAGGTATGGGCATTAAAAAAAAAATAAGTAAATAAAGGATAGGAAAAATAAAAATGACAAATAGTGTCACAAAGTTAACAGCAACATAGTAAATTTTAGAGTAAAAAGCACTACAGGATAAAACATTAAATAAGTAATGAAAGTAATCAGCAAGAGTAGTATAAGTGTCAAAAATATTTATGGGCCCACTAAAACGAATTAAATGAATCAGAAATTTGTGAAGATATTGTAGGAAGTGCATTATTCAGAGACAGACTTTAACGTTTCTATTCACTTTAGCAGATTGTAAAGGTGAACGTAAATAATAGTATAGCTGATAAAATATTATTTCTAATATTGATTTAATAGATACACAGTTTTATGCTGTTATTTTGAATACTACAGACTATGGAACACTATAAAGAGTCGCTGTATGTTGGGTCTGCAGTAGTAGAGAGTTATTTCAAGTATCTTAAAATGTGCCCATAGAAACTCAAAAAGTGCTTTGGTTTGGTTTGGTTTTTGGCTTTATTCCCTCACATAGCAAGAAGTCCAGATGAAAAAAGGAGTGATGCTGTTTCAAACGCTCAGGATTTTGCGACAGATTACTTCTGTGATTCTCTTAGGCTTTCCTTTAGGGTTTTAATACACCTGCTGTTGCTATCAGCCTAACACCCAGGTTGAAGGCAAAGAGAGGAGATGAATGGGTCTGACCACAGACAGATTGGTACTTGGGAGACATAAATCGGGTCCTTATCCAGTGTTTCATGTCATTTCCTTGCCTTCCATCCCAAAGTTGGTAAATAATTAAACTAGAAAATAGACAAGAATGATCTTCACAAATCACTAAATCAAAATCTGTGCTCTTTGATCAAAATCTCCCCTCATAATAAGTTCTTATCTGTCAACATCATCGGTCATCCATTTTCTTCACATTCATATTTATCTAGCGTAGTTCAAAAGTTCAACTTTTTTTTTCTTTTTTACAGCCGCACTTGCAGCATATGGAAGTTCCTAGGCCAGCGGGTTGAGTTGGTATAGCTGTAACCTGTCCCACAGCCATGGCAATACCAGATATGAGCCACAGCTATGACCTACACCACAGCCTATGGCAATGCCAGATCCTCAACCTACTGAGTAAGGCCACGGATCAAACCCCCATCCTCACCGACACTACGTCTTGGGTTCTTAATCCTCTGAGCCACAACACGAACTCCCATAGTTCAGTATTTTAATAACACTTTTGTTAAGACCACAAATTCTCTTGCCTGTCTGTGATATTGTCACTCCCACAGGATAGCACCCATACTCAAGGTGAACCAGTTTTTTTTTTTTTTTTCTCTGCCTTACCTTCAGGTGAACAAATGCTGCTGGAGAACTTCACAAACCAAGATATATTGTTGTCCTTACACATTCATGACCAGCAACCTCAAATAGAAAATCTGCAGTGTCCCCAAACCCTTCAGTATTGGGTGTATTTGTTTTCCCTCACAAATTTTATTTTATTTTATTTTATTTATTTTAAGCCATGTCATAAAGAAATTCCTGGACCAAGGATCAAACCCAAGCCATGGCAGATACCCAAGCCACATCAGTAACAAGGATGGATCTTAATCCACTGAGCCACCAGGGAAGTCATCGGAAGTGGGGGAGGTGTAGGTTTTACTGTGTACTCTTCTGTCCCCTTTGAATTTTGTACCAAGAGTCTGTATTATCTAATCAACTGGTAAGCAAAATTTAAAAGGAGATAGGTAAAAGATGAAAACCAAGAGGATAGGGAATTCCCACCATGAAACAGTGGGTTAAAAATCCAACTGCAGGGTGTTCCCGTCGTGGCATAGCAGAAAAGAATCTGCCTAGGAACCATGAGGTTGTGGGTTTGATCCCTGTCCTCACTCAGTGGGCTAAGGATCTGGTGTTGCCATGAGCCATGGTGTAGGTTGCAGACATAGCTTGGATCTGGCTTTGCTGTGGCTGTGGAGGAGGCTGGTGGCTGCAGCTCCTGTAGGATGAAGAGAAGAAATTTTGTTTTGTTTTGTTTTTAAGACTACTATTATTATTTTTTAATAGTTATTTCCCCAATACAATTTTTTTTCTACTGTAAAGCATGGTGGCCCAGTTACACATACATGTACACAGTCTATCTTTGCCCATTATCATGCTTCATCATAAGTGACTAGACATAGTTCCCAGTGCTACACAGCAGGATCTCATTGCTAATCCATTCCAAAGGCAATCGTTTGTATATATTAACCTCAATAGATTAACCACCCCAACCACCCTACTCCCTCCCCCTCCTCCTTGGCAACCACAAGTCTATTCTGCAAGTCCATGATTTTATTTTCTGTGGAAAGGTTCACTTGTGCCTTATACTAGGTTCCAGATATAAGTGATATCATATGGTATTTGTTTTTCTCTTTCTGACTTGTTTCACTCGGTATGAGAGTCTCTAGTTCCATCTGTGTCACTGCAAATGGCATTATTTCATTCTTTTTTATGGCTGAGTAGTATTCCATTGTGTATATATACCACATCTTCCTAATCCAGCCATCTGTCGATGGAAATTTGGGTTGTTTCCATGTCTTGGCTATTGTAAATAATGCTGCAATGAACATGCGGGTGCATGTGTCTTTTTAAAGGAAAGTTTTGTCCAGATATATGCCCAAGAATGGGATTGTTGGGTCATATGGTAGTTCTATGTATAGATTTCTGAGGTATCTCCATACCTAGCTTACATTCCCACCAACAGTGCAGGAGGGTTCCCTTTTCTCTACACCCCCTCCAGCATTTGTGGACTTACTAATGATGGCCATTCTGACTGGTGTGAGGTGGTATCTCGTGGTAGTTTTGATTTGCATTTCTCTAATATTCATTGATGTTGAGCATTTTTTTATGTGCTTGTTGGCCATCTGTACATCTTCTTTGGAGAAATATCTATTCAGATCTTTTGCCCATTTTTCTATTGGGTCGTTGGCTTTTTTGCTGTTGAGTTGTATAAATTGCTTGTATATTCTAGAGATTAAGCCCTTGTCCGTTGCATCATTTGAAACTATTTTCTCCTATTCTGTAAGTTGTCTTTTTGTTTTCTTTTGGGTTTCGTTTGCTGTGCAAGAGCTTGTCAATTTGATTAGGTCCCATTGGTTTATTTTTTGCTCTTATTTCTGTTGCTTTGGGAGACTGACCTGAGAAAATATTCATAAGGTTGATGTCAGAGAATTTTTTGCCTATGTTCTCTTCCAGGAGTTTGATGGGGTCTTGTTTTACATTTAAGTCTTTCAGCCATTTTGAGTTTATTTTCATGCTTGGTGTGAGGGTGTGTTCTACTTTCATTGATTTGCATGCAGCTGTCCAGGTTTCCCAGCAATGCTTGCTGAAAAGGCTGTCTTTTTCTAATTTTATGTTCTTGCCTCCTTTGTCCAAGATTAATTGACCATAGGTGTCTGGGTTTATTTCTGGGTTCTCTATTCTGTTCCATTGGTCTATATGTCTGTTTTGGTACCAGTACCACACTGTCTTGATGACTGTGGCTTTGTAATATTGCTTGAAGTCTGGGAGAGTGATGCCTCCTGCTTGGTTTTTGTTCTTCAGAATTGCTTTGGCGATTCTGGGTCTTTTGTGGTTCCATATGAATGTTTGGATTGTTTGTTCTAGTTCTGTGAAAAATGTCATGGGTCATTCAATAGGGATTGCATTGAATCTGTAGATTGCTTTGGGTAGTATGGCCATTTTTACTGTATTAATTTGTCCAACCCAGGAGCATGAAATATCCTTCCATTTCTGTACATCTTTAATTTCCTTGATGAATGTTTTATAGTTCTCGGCATATAAGTCCTTTACCTCCTTGGTCAGGTGTATTCCCAGGTATTTGATTTTTGGGGTGCAATTTTAAAAGGTATCGTATTTTTGTATTTCTTTTCTAATATTTCATTGTTAGTATTCAGAAATGCGAGTGACTTCTGAATGTTAATCTTATATCCTGCTACTTTGCTGCATTTGTTGATCAGTTCAAGTAGTTTTGGGGTTGAGTCCTTAGGGTTTTCTATATATAGTATCATGTCATCTGCATACAGTGACAGTTTTACCTCTTCGCTTCCTTTTGGATGCCTTTTATTTCTTTTGTTTGTCTGATTGCTGTGGCTAAGACTTCCAGTACTATGTTGAATAACAGTGGAGAGAGTGGACACCCTTTACCTTGAATGAATACATTCTTTCTAAGTGATTTCAACTTTCTCTGTGGAGTAGACATCAAGGTGCATTGGAGTAGTTATCTAAAATATTTGTGATGGAGTTCCCTTTTATAGCTTCACCTGCTGGATATGAAAGTTCCCAGGCTAAGGATGGAATTAGAGCTGCAGCTGAGACCTGCACCATAGCCATAGCAATGCCAGATCCAAGCTGCATCTATGACATGCCAGATCCTTAACCCACTGAGTGAGGCCAGGGATTGAACCCACATTGTCTTAATCTGTTGAGCCACAATGGGAACTCCCTGAATTGGGTCACCATTACATTTCTTGTAGCAATTTTTAATAGCATCTCCTTACCCTATGCTGTATATTCAAAAAACCATCAACTTCTATTGATCTTAATTAAGACATATCTTTGGAAAAACATATTATCTCTCCTTGGTCTTCTCAAAAGCCCCTCTGTTACTAGTCGAATCCATCTTCCATGTTTTAGCATTAATGATTTGTTTGTTCCTAAGTAGTTATAAGCATACTCTTTTTAAGCATAATTCCTTTACATGGATATCCATTTCACTTGCTATAAATTCTTACCATAGCTTACGGGCTATATGATTTAGCACCTGCCTTGCTCTTCAGTCTTGCCTTTTTGCATGTGTTCTGTTGCTCTCTGTACCTTGGCCACACAAACCTTTCAGCATTTTGAATGTGCCATTTTTTTTCCCCTCTAGATTAGATCCTTCAGACATGTTCTTGCCTCTGTCTGGAATGCTCCTCTACCTCTTCATTTGATCACATCCTATTCTTTCTTCAGATATCATGTTGAGTGTTGCCTCCTCCAAGAAGCCTCTTTCACCTCCAGCCTCTATCAAGTTCCTTTTACATACTCTTACATATTCTGTTTTCTCTGTTTCCTTTACCAGGAGACGTAATGTTGTGTAACACTATACACATTACATTTTTTTTTCTTTTTACAGCTACAGCTGCATCATATGGAAGTTCCCAGGCTAGGGGTCAAATTGGAGCTGCAGCTGCAGGCCTATGCCACAGCCACAACAACACCAGACTCAGCCACATCTGTGACATATGCTGTAGCTTGCAGCACCACTGGATCCTTAACCCACTAAGTGAGGCCAGGAATCGAACCTGAATCCTCACAGAGACAATACTGGGTCCTTAACCCATTGAGCCAGAATGGGAACTTCTTTTTTTTTGTGTGGGGTGTGTGTCTTTTTATGGCCACACCTGCAGCACCTGGAAGTTTCCAGGCTAGGGGTTGAATTGGAGCTGCAGGTGCCAGACACCACAGCCACAGCAATGTGGGACATGAGCCTCACTGGCAACCTACACCACAGCTCGTGGCAATGCTGGATCCTTTAACTCACTGAGAGAGGCCGGGGATCAAACCTGCATCCTCATGGATACTAGTTAGGTTTTTCACTGCTCAGCCACAACAGGAACTCCAGACAATGGGAACTTCTACACACATTATTTTAATTATATGATTCCTTTTTCTTCTTATTGGAATGTCCTTGCCATGGTTTTAGGAAGCATATTTTGATTTCCCTTATATCTCCAGTGTAGAGCACCAAGATTTAACGTAGCAGGAGTTCAATCTCAAACAGAGTCTGCTGTTGAATATTATGCTTGTGATATTTTTGCTTTCAGTCTAGTACAAGGACTACCTTGAGAGGCTTAGTCACTGTTGAGGCATTAAAGGTTCAGTGGTGGGTGGGGAATGAATTTGCTTCCTGTGCCTCAGAGATGCACCTCCCTCCCATCACACTCAAAACCACCCTTTGGGAAATTAGCTCTACTGTCCAAGAAGGAGGTTAGAAACAGTCATTTATATTAAGAATAAAAAAGTAGAGGCTGTCAGGTGACTATTTGCTCCCCCACCAACACAATAATAAATAGGCCTCTATTTTGTTTCAAAGTCTGAGCTCCATTGGAGTCTCTCAATAAAAGGAGAGTATGAGAGCCCCTTATCTATTTTTTTACTTATTTTTGGCCACACCTACAGCAAATTTCCTGGGCCAGGGATCCAACGTGCACCATGGGAGTGATCTGAGCCATAGCAGTGACAATGCCAGATCCTTAACCTGTTGCACCACCAGGGAATTCCTAGAGCCCCTTATTGTTTGAGGATTAAATATGTAACTATGTTCATGGTAAGATTCTCCAGGATTGGAGAATCCTCATGTACTTGTGAGCTAATCATGACAAAGTGTCCTGGGGGCAGCACCAGAAAGCTGTGTCAACAAAAACATTAACATTAAACAAATCCAGCCAAATAGTACAAAGCAAGTGAAGCCAACCTCCTCTTAACAGCTCTGTTATTTTAGGAGCTGAGCTAGGGAGACTGTGCTGGTAGGTGGTCCCTCAGGGAAGGAGAAATAGCGTTCATATTAATACTATGTGTCAGCAGTGACTGTACCTGAATCTAAAAAGGGAATTAGAAAAGCATCATCTTTGAAAATATCTTCAAGTGCTCAGTGGATGCTTCCCCTAACATTTTTGAAAAAGACAGGCCTCACCCTGCTGTTGCTGAGGCTCTAGTAATTCTCCAAAGGTGATGTCACTGTCATGCTCAATGAATCAGGAAAATATCTGGCTGGAGAAACCAAATGCTTAGGTTGATTAAGGAAGTCTCAGAGGCCCTTTAGGATGAGACATTCACAGGTATGTGCTCAGTCCCCAGCTCAGAGAATTGCTAACTTCTTTTTATGTGATTTTTCAAAAGAGTTGGGCTGTTTGGCAGATTGAAGATGGCATTACATTCCTTGACATTCTTCCCTTAGAAGAGGTAAGTTCTTTTTCACTTCCACTTTATCCTGCGCTGGTTTGTAACTGTTTTGACGTGTGGAGTCAGTGGTAGTGATGCTATGCCAATTCTGGACCTTTTAAGAGGACTAGCCTTGCCGCCAGGAACTCCTGATCCATGAAGTAAGAAGTCTGACTACCCTGCAGAAGAGACCAAATGGAGAAACCTTAGAGTTCATGGAGAGAAAGAGCATGAACCAGCAGGCCTAGCCTTCTAGCCACTAGTCTTAGGCATGAGGGGTTGAATAATGCCATTGGACCATCAAGGACATTTCCCATATAATGGTAGTCTGCCATCCCAGAACAGCCACCACTGATAGCACTGAGTGACCCCATGTGGCACGGAAGTATAGCCCAGCTGGTCTCTGCTTGAATTTCTAGTCCGATATTGTTCTACCATCAATAATATGGTGTTTCATGTCACTGCGTTGACTGCAGTTTGTTACACAGCAGTAGTATGTTAAAAGTTGAGGATAAGTGACCCGATCACCAAAGTGCTCATGAAATTCACCTTTTACTTTCTCCCATATCAATATATCATCACTGAAAGATTTTTTTCTAAGAGCGAATACATCAGATTTTGAGGTGATAGGTTTTAGACACTCATCACCAGAAGGCTTAGAGTTTTCTGGCCTTATAGGAACTGTCATGACCCTAGCTGAAAGCCCTGGATCCAGGTGAGGATGTATGGCAGATCTCATCTCTGCTGTAAATGTAAAACATTTTCTAGATTAATTCAATGAGATGCCAAATAAAATGGATGAATCGTATGAGGAGAAATCAACTTTTGGGATAGCAGAGTGAGCCTTGGTGACATTCGTTTCCCTCCACAACAACAAAAATACAGGAAAAACAGCTAAATCTAACAACAACAACAGCAACAAAAAACCTCTTCTCAATTAAACAAAACCAAAAAACAACTTGAAAAATCATTTACCTAAGAGAAATGACTAGACCTTAATTAGATGGGGGGAGATGAGTCTGCAAAGCCTTAATGTGGGGCTATTCATATGCCTTTCTTCCTCCTCAGACACTGATGAAATCAAAGAAAAAAGAGAAAATCTTGAAAAGATCAAGAGAAAAATGATATCACAGACAAGGGATTTTCGCAAAGATTAGAATGTTTTCTCATTGGAAATCGTGGAGACCAGAAGAACCTCCTGGATGATATCTTCAAAATATTGAAAGAAAAACACGATAAATCAATATTTCTATATCTAGCTACACTTTTCAAAATTAAGGGAGAAGTTATGCCATTTCCAGAAAAATAAAAACAGAGAATTTAAGGCTATAAGAAATAGTAAAGGAAGTCCTTCAGGCTGAAATAAAAACACATTAGGTGGTAACTCTAATTCACACAAAAATATAGAGCACCAATAGAAGTAATGATAAAGGTATTATGGAAGACAGTATTAATATTTTTTGTAACACTTTTTTATTCAACCTATTTTAAAAAGCAACCACATAAAGAAATGATTAGGTAATGGTTTTTCTAACCTCATAATATGTAAAAATGTAACTTGTATAGCAATAATTGTACAAAGAATTGTGGAGGAACTGAAACATTGCAGTAAATCTTTGTATGCTATTAAAATTAAGTTAATATTTATTCTGGATGGGTTGTTTTAAATTAGAGTGCTAAATATAATCACAAGAGCAATCACTCACTAGGAAAATAGCTTTTAAAATGCAGTTAAAGGGAGTTACCATGATGGCTCAGTGGTTAATGAACCCGTCTAGTAACCACGAAGTTGCAGATTCGATCCCTGGCCTTGCTCAATGGGTTAGGGATCCCGCATTGCCATGAGCTCTGGTGTAGGTCACAGATGTGGCTTGGATCCCATGTTGCTGAGGCTGTGTTGTAGGCTGGCATCTGTAGCTCCAATTCAGCCACTAGCCTGAGAACCTCTATATGCAGACGGTGCTGCCCTAAAAAGACAAAAGACAAAAAAAAAAGTGCAGTTAAAGAAAAACAAGGGACTTAAAAAGACTATAAAACATCAACAAAAAAGAAACCAGAAATGAGGAATAGAGGAATTAAAAAAAAAATAAGACATATAGGAAACATACAGCAAATATCAGACATAAATCTTACTTTATTAGTAATTACACTAAATTATAGAAGTTAATCAATCAAAAGTTTGAAATCTGCAGAATGGGGAAAAAAAGATCCAAATAGAGGCTATCTATAAGAGACACACTTTAGATTAAAAGGCATAAATAAGTTGAAAGTGAAAGGGTGAAAAAAAGATAATCTATACCAAGAAAAACAAAAACAAAAAAGCTGGAGTGGTGATACAAGAAAATAGACTGTAAGATAAAAAATGTTTCTAGAGACAAATAAGGATATTTTATATTGTTAATAAGGTCAGTATATGAAGATGATATAATGATATTAAATTTATAGGGATTTGAGCTCAGAGCTCCAAAATATGTGAAGGAAAACCTGACAAAATTGACAAAGCAACCAAGCAATTTAAATATAATAGAAACTTCCAAACCCACATACAATAGTGGAAAGAGCAACTAGTCAGAATATCCACAAGGAAAAAGAACACATGAATGGCACCTTGAATAACACTATAAACCAACTGGATGTAACAGACATCTCTAGAAGACTCTATCCAACAATAGCAGAATACATGTTCTTCTCAAGGTAGACCATATGCTAGACCTGAATAAATTTAAAAGGATTGTGATTATACAGAATGTTTTCCAACCACAATGGAATTAAATTTTACATCAACAATAGAGGAAAATCTTGGAAATTAGCAACTATGTGGAAATGTTAAAATTCTTAGAAATAATTGCAAAGACACATGTACTCTGATGTTCATTGCACCACTATTTGCAATAGCCAAGACATGGAAACAACCTAAATGTCCATCCACAGAGGAGTGGATCAAGAAGAGGTGGTACATATATACAATGGAATATTACTCAGCCATTAAAATGAATGAAATAACAGCATCTTTAGCAACATGGATGGACCTAGGAATTATCATGCTAAGAGAAGTCAGCCATACAATGAGACACCAAACATCAAATGCTTTCACTGACATGTGGAATCAGAAAAAAGGGCAGACTGAACTTCTTAGCAGAAGAGATGCTGACTCACAGACATTGAAAAACTTATGCTCTCTGGAGGAGATAGATTGGGGGTGGGGGGATACGCTTGGGTTATGGGATGGAAATCCTGTGAAATTGGATTGTTATGGTCATTATACAACTACAGATGTGATAAATTCATTTGAGTAACAAAAAAAAATTCTTAGAAATAATCAATGAGTCAAATAAGAAAACATAAGAAAAATCACAAAATACTTTGAGAAAAATAAAAATGAAAATGCAACATATCAAAACTTATGGGAAGTGGCAAATACAATGTCAAGAGGGATATTTACTGCTCTAAATGCACTTGTGGACAAAAAAAAGAAAGGTCTTAAAGAAACAACCCAATTTCCCAATTTAAGAATTACACAATAAAGAACAAACTAAACTCAAAGCAAGCAGAAGGAAAGAAATAATGTGGTGGGAGAGGAATGAACAAAACAAGGGGTAGAAAAACAATGAGAACAAAATTTGTGGGGTTTTTTAAAGTAACAAAATCAATACATTTTAGCTAGACTCACCAAGAAAAAAAGAACTAACACTCAAAATACTAAAATTAGGGATGATAGAAGGACCTTACTACTGGTGGTACAGGAATAAAAGGGATAATGAGAGAACATTTTGGTTTTTTGTTTGTTTGTTTGTTTTGTTTTTTTGTTTTTGTCTTTTTGCCATTTCTAGGGCTGCTCCTGCGGCATATGGAGGTTCCCAGGCTAGGGGTCGAATCAGCGCTCTAGCTGCCAGCCTATGCCAGAGCCACAGCAACTTGGGATCGAGCCGTGTCTGCAACCTATACCACAGCTCATGGCAACGCTGGATCCTTAACCCACTGAGGAAGGTCAGGGATTGAACCCACAACCTCATGGTTCCTAGTCAGATTCATTAACCACTGCGCCATGACGGGAACTCCGAGAGAACATTTTGAATGGTCATATGCCAATATATATTATCAATGAAATAGGAAAATTTCCAGAGAGACAAAACCAAAACTTACTCAAGAAGAATAGATAATCTATAACAGGCAAAAAGAAATGAATTAATAATTTTAAAACTTCCAGCAAATAAAAGCCAGGCCCAGATGGCTTCACTGGTGAATTATATCAAACACTTAAAGACATATTGCTACTAGTTACAAATATTAGCATAAAAATTACATGAAGAAATAATGCTTCCTAACCCTTGTAATAAGGCCAGTCTTTTCCTAGTACAAAAACCAGACAAAGAGAACAAAAACCAGGAAAACCACAGACAAATATCCTTTATGAATACAGACATAAAATTGCTCAGAAGATAACAGCAAACCAAATGCAGCAACATAGAAAAAGGATTATGCATTATGAACAATTAAGATTTGTTCCAGTAATGCTAGGTTGGCTAAACACCTCAGAACAATAAACTTAGTACACTGTATTAATAGAATAAAGGATTAAAACCACATGATCACCTCAATAGATTCAAAAAAGTCATTTGACATAATTCAATTGCATTTTATGATAAGAAACAACAAACTAGGAAAAGAAGGAACTTCTCCAACTTGATATAGACTAAGAAAAACCCACAGTTAATGGGTAGTGGAGAAAGTCTGAATCCTTTCCCTATAACATCAGGGATAAAATTAGAATATCCATTCTTGCCATTTCTTTCCAATGTTGTGCTAGTGGTTCTAGCCAAGAAAAAAGGCAAGAATGTGAAATAGTCATCACCTCTAATGGAAAGGAAGAAGTAAATGATTTCTATTTGTAGTTCGCAAGATATTGTATATAGAAAACCCAGAGTTCCCACCATGGCTCAGGGGTTAGTGAACCTGACTAGTGTCCATGAGGACTCAGGTTCAATACCTGGCCTCTCTCAGTGGGTTAAGCATCCAGCGTTGCTGTGAACTGTGGTGTAGGTCAGAGACACAGCTCTGATCCCGCATTGCTGTGGCTCTGGCGTAGGCTGGCAGCTACAGCGCTGATTGGACCCCTAGCCTGGGAACCTCCATATGCAGCAGGTGTGGCTCTAAAAAGACAAAAAAAAAACCCCACAAAAAACCAAAAAAAAAAGGACCATCCTAAGGAATCAACTAAAATGCTATAAGAACTAAAAAATGAGTTTATAAATATGGCAGCACACAAAATCTATACACAAATATCAATTATATTTCAATACTCTAGCAATGAACAATCTGGAACTGAGATTAAGAAAAGAATCCTTTGGAGTTCCTGTTGTAGTGTAGTGGAAACAAATCCAACTAGGAACCTTGAGGTTGCAGTTTCGATCCCTGGCCTTACTCATTGGGCAGGGATCTGGCATTGCTGTGAGCTGTAGTGTAGGTCAAAGACACGGCTCGAGGATGCTGCGTTGCTGTGGTTCTGGCGTAGGCTGGCAACTGTAGCTCCAATTGGACCCTAGCCTGGGAACCTCCATATGCCATGGGAGCGACACAAGATAAGGCAAAAAGACAAAAAAAAGTAAAAAAATAAACATCTAAAAACATCTAAGAGTAAATTTAACAAAAGAAGTTCAAAACGCATACACTGAAAGCTATAAAGGCTTATTGAAATAAATTAAAGAAGAGCTAAATAAATGAAAAGACATCATGTTTATGGACTGGAAAACTTAATTCCATTAAGAGGACAGTATTCTCCAAACTGAACTACAGATGCAGTGTGGTCCCTATTAAAATCCCTGGTTGTTATTTTTTTAACAGAAATTGACAAGCTAATTCTAAAATTCATATATAAACAAAAGATACCCAGAATAGCCAAAACAATCTTGAAAAAACAAACAACAGATCATGAATCCCCATTTCAAGTTAGTGGGTTAACCGAGGCAAATGGAGGCTCCCGGGCTAGGGGTCGAATTGGAGATGTAGGCACTGGCCTACACCACAGCCACAGCAATGTCAGTTCTGAGCCTTGTCTGTGATCTACACCACAGCTCACGGCAACACAGGATCCTTAACCAGCTGAGTGAGGCCAGGGATTGAAACTACGTCCTCATGGATACTAGACAGATTTGTTTCAACTGAGCCATGACAGGAACTCCTGTGCCATATTTAGATTCCACATATAAGGGATATCTTATGGTATTTGTCTTTCTCTTTCTGACTTACTTCACTTAGTATGAGAATCTCTAGTTGTATCCACATTGCTGCAAACCGCATTATTTTGTTCTTTTTCATGGCTGAGTAGTATTCTATTGTGTATATGTACCACATCTTCTTAATCCACCTGTCCATGGACATTTAGGTTGTTTCCGCATGTTGGCTATTGTGAATAGTGCTGCTATGAACATACAGGTGTGTATATCTTTTTGAATTAAGACAAATTAATTTTAAAATGGACAAAGGATTGGAATAGATATTTCCCCAAGGAATATTTACATGTCCAATAAACAAATGACAAATGTTCATTATCATTAGTCTTTAGAGAGATGCAAATAAAAATAGAAAATAGGAATTTCTCAAAATGTCAAAGAATTGCCATGTGACCCAGATAAATGAAAACATATGTCTATGGAAAACTTGTACACAAATATTTCTAGCAGAATTATTTATGATGCTCCCAAAGCAGAAACCACCCAAATGTTCTTCAAGGAATGAATGGATCAACAAATTGTATAATCCAAATAGTAATATTATTCAGAAATTTAAAACTGTTAATAAAGTATTGACGCATGCTACAACATGTATGAACTTTGAAAATATTAGACTAAATGATAAAAGCCAGTCAAAAAAGTCTACAGGTCTAGAAAAGGCAAATCCATAGCAACAGAAAGTAGATTCGTGGTTGCTTAGGGCTTGTGGGAAGTGGGTGGAGGCAAGATGGAAAGTAATTAGTGTGTATATATGGGGTTTATTTTTGGCTTGTTGAAAAATTTTCATTTTATTTATTTATTTATTCATGTATTTATCTATTTTGCTTTTTAGGGCCACACATACGGCATATGGAAGTTTCCGGGCTAGGGGTCCAATCAGAGCTGTAGCTGCCTGCCTATGCCACAGCTACAATAATGCCAAATCCGAGCCACGTCTAAGACCAACACCACAGCTCAAAAATGTGCCAGATTCCTTTCCCACTGAGTGAGGCCAGGGATCAAATCCATATCCTCATGGATACTAGTTGGATTTGTTACCACTGAGCCACAACAGCAACTCCTGAAAATGTTTTAACCTGGATTGTGATGATGATTGCACAACTCTCTGAATATTACTAAATATACTGGCTACTTTGCCCATAAATAAAGTTTATTGTATCTGAAATATATTTCAATAGAGGCGTTAAAAAAAAAAGTTCATGAAAAAGATAACCAAACCTGATGGATACTATCAGAATTCTGAAAAAAAAAAAAAAGGAGTTCTCATCTTGGCACAGTGGAAACAAATTCGACTAGGAACCATGAGTTTGCACGTTCGATCCCTGGCCTTGCTCAGTGGGTTAAGGATCCAGTGTTGCCATGAGCTGTGGTATAGAGCACAAACGTGGCTTGGATCCTGCGTTGCTGTGGCTGTGCTGTAGGCTGGCAGCTGTAGCTTCGATAAGACCCCTAGCCTGGGAACCTCCTTATGCCACAGGTGCGGCCCTAAAAAGACAAAAGCCAAAAAAAAAAAAAAAAGTAATTCTGTAACTGGTGACTAAATTATAACATGCTTTCTTTGAAAACATACTGTATAACCATGGAATAAACATTCAATTGTTTATTTGGTTGTTTATCATTTGGTATATTTTTCTGATAGTGAAAATTGGCAAAAATAAAGTGCTCTTAAATAAATTTTTTTCCAAAAATTATTTTCTTTGCACTTTGTGTACTATCTTTTTTTCTCTGGAGTTTGCACTTTTTTGGTGTTAATAGCTCCAATTCTGACATTACCATCCAAAACTCATGCACACACTGTGGCATCTTTCTTGGTTTCACTCAAACTTTCAGCTTCGTTTCTAACTTTCCAGATGCCAATCTCTGCTTCTCAGACAAGTTAGCCAATATAGGATCTTTTCAACCATGGCAAACCAAACTAGGATTAGAAAATCAAGGAGTTCCTGTCATGGCTCAGCGGTTAATGAACCCAACTAGTATCCAGGAGGATGTGGGTTCAAGCCCCGGCCTTTCTCAATGGGTTGAGGATCCCAAGTTGCTGTGAGCTGTAGTGTAGTTTGCAGGCACAGCTCAGATCCCACGTCACTGTGGCTGTGGCGTAGGCCAGCAGCTGTAGCTTTGACTTGACCCCCTCGCCTGGGAACCTTCATATGCCACAGGTGCGGCCCTAAAAAGGACAAAAGACAAAATCAACAGTTAACCACTTACCTTATCTTTGATTTGATAATTTGTCCTAACTGCTGTTTTTTTTGTTTTTTTGTTTTTTGTTTTTTGTTTTTTTAAATCCTCTCTGGCAGTTATCGTTTCATAGCTCCGTTTCAATAATCTATTGACAACTAAATAAAGAGCATCAAAATGAAAAGAAATGGTGACAGAGGCATCTCAGAATTTGAATGATATATTTCAAAAGAGATTTTGAAGCTTATTGCCCTGCCCTCTTCCTTTTGCTGTGCTCTAAGTGGGAACTTTGGATTTCTTAATATGGTAGGAATTGTGGCCAGAGCCCAGATCACTTTCCTGGGTAAAAATTTTATTGAACTGAAGATGTCTTCTTTCTGATAGCATCCAAGGGAATCAGTCACTAGATTTATAAAAATTAGAGGAATCTTAATGGGGCATTAGAAAAAGCCACCGGGCTGTGGGTTGGAATTGATTTTCCATAAATGGAGCATGTCCCTAAGTGGTCACGGATGGGTGCGACACTTCTATTTCATATTGGATTATTCCAGAAACAGCAAGCCCAGAATCTGATTTAATTTGAAAGAGGACAAAATCATACGTCTCTGCTGATTCTCCAGGTTTTGGAAGTAGATGAGAGATTTTATTATTTCTCTACTAGTCTCCCCTAAGTTAATTTGACA
Organism: Phacochoerus africanus; assembly: GCF_016906955.1. Taxonomy (NCBI): domain Eukaryota; kingdom Metazoa; phylum Chordata; class Mammalia; order Artiodactyla; family Suidae; genus Phacochoerus; species Phacochoerus africanus. Next base: position 54,167,770 of record NC_062546.1, read on the forward strand.
AAAATGGTTTTTACAAGTCAACATGGGATAGGAATTTGCATCAAGAATAATGAAAGTGTCAGACAAATGCACAGCATAATTGGGGTGGCTCGTTTTCTTTTCCCTGAAATTGAAATACATTTGACAAACTAAGATGTACCTGCTGTGAAAGCATTGCTAGGACAATTCTCTGAGAGGACTAGCTAGTTGATACTAATTAGTAACAACAGAAAGAATATTCTAAGTAAAATTTCAGAGTAGCCTGTAGGAAGAAAACACTGTATGAACAAGGCTAAAATCAATGTTTTTATTTCTCTACATAAGAAAGTGAGGTTTTGGTCAAGGATATCTTAACAATAATTGAAAGCATAAGGCATCTCTTTAGTTCTGTAGTCACTGACTGTGTGTGACCTTAAGCAAGTTACTTTTCAATCATTTTTGCGTATATTCTTTCAATATGTCTGTATTGTATTGTGTATTGTATTGTGTGCCAGCTCTTTTTCTAAATTCTAGTTACAGAGAGCAGTTAGGCATTTCTTTTCCTCTTATTTTTTTTAAATTTATTTTATTTTATTTTTTTTTGGTCTGTGGCATGTGGAAGTTTCTAAGCCAGGGATCAAACCCATTCCACAGCAATGACCCAAAGCACTGCAGTGGCAACACCAGATCCTTAACCCACTACACCCCAGGGAAACTCCATTTAAGCATCTCCTAAGAGGTTGAACACATGGTTGCACGAGCTGAAAGTTTGGAAGGGTTTAAAGAGCTGGTGTAGGAGTTTCCGATGTGGCACCATGGGTTAATTATCTGACTTGTCTCTGTGGAGGCGTTGGTTCAATCCTCAGCCTGGCCCAGTGGGTTAATGATTGAGTGTTTCAGCAGCTCTGGTTTAGCTCCAGCTCGGATTTGATCCTTGACCTGGGAACTTCCATATACTTTGGGGGTGGCCGAAAAGAAATAATTATAATTTTAAAAAATTTAAATTTCTAGGAGTTCCTATTGCGGCTCAGCGGATTACAAACCTAACTAGTATCCATGAGGATGTGGGTTCCTTCCCTGGCCTTGAACCTAGTGGGTTAAGGGTCTGGAGTCGCTACAAACTGTGGTGTAGTTCGAAGATAAAGCTCAAATCCTGTGTTGCTATGGCTGTGGCCCCTAGCCTGGGAACTTGCATATGCTGCAGGTGTGGTACTAAAAAGCAAAAAAAAAAAAAAAAAAAAAATCAATTTCTAAAAAAAAATAAAGAGCTGGTATAATGGTACTAACACATTAAAAATAGAGAATCTGTAATTGAGTGGCTTAATAGAAAGACGACAACATTTTATTTTTCCCTCATGTTTAAGTCTTCCTGAGACACGTCCAGGTCAATGGGGAACTGGGTTCCTTAGGGTCTAACATGAACCCGTGTTTTAAGTCTTGCTGATGTTTATTTATTTATTTATTTTTTTGTCTTTTTGCTATTTCTTGGGCCGCTCCCGCGGCACATGGAGGTTCCCAGGCTAGGGGTCTAATCGGAGTTGTAGCCACCGGCCTACCCCAGAGCCACAGCAACGCGGGATCTGAGCCACGTCTGCAACCTACACCACAGCTCACGGCAACGCCGGATCCTTAACCCACTGAGCAAGGGCAGGGACCGAACCCGCAACCTCATGGTTCCTAGTCGGATTCGTTAACCACTGCGCCACGACGGGAACTCCTTGCTGATGTTTAAACAGTGAAAGCTGGGCCACTGTTCCAGGAAGATGATGTAGGTCAATGATGAAAGATCGAGGCTGGAGAGTGGTGGGCATCATTCTATTCTAATGGCAAAATCATGTCTCATTGCCAGGCCCAAAGGCCTGGAAGTCTAGAAAACTTAAGTCTGGCTGAGTAAATGGCCATGAAAAAGGGGAGACGGGATGGTAGTGGTAACCAGCTATCTCTGAGAACAAAAGAGAATTCAGAAAGCACAATAATTGCTGTATTTCTCCTCTCGGTAAAATAAAATATGATCAAGTTAATTTGATTGAAGCCTTTGGAAAGGGAGTCTCTTTGGCACAAGACAATCTCTAATGCTCTCACTTTGCCTAAGAACATATTCAAAATAAAAAGATGGCAAATTTGAAAGAACAAATGCAAGACACATTGAAAATATGATGCTGTACAGATTATAAAGCAAACAGTAATTAAGCTGTGGACCAAGAGAGGTCCTTTGTGACTAATTACTCTTTCTTTCTAATTATGGTTGTCAACCATCTCTGAAAATCACTGGAGTTAAGTTCGTGGCGCTCTAGACACATTAGCTATCATATACTAATCTTTTTGGCAATTTTTTTTTGTTTTTTTTTTTGTCTTTTTGCGATTTCTTGGGCCGCTCCAGCGGCATATGGAGGTTCCCAGGGTAGGGGTCCAATCGGAGCTGTAGCCACCGGCCTACCCCAGAGCCACAGCAACGCGGGATCCGAGCCGCGTCTGCAACCTACACCACAGCTTACAACAACACCAGATCATTAACCCACTGAGCAAGGGCAGGGACCGAACCCGCAACCTCATTGTTCCCAGTCGGATTCGTTAACCACTGCGCCACGACGGGAACTCCTTTTTGGCAAATTTAAAATGTTTAATCTTTGCTGAGCTAAGCTAAGTGTGACTGTATCTTGAATATCCCCGACCCTATAATGTTGTTAGAGTTTAAAGTCATCTTCATGATCTTTTTAATTATCTCTAGGTCTCCTTGCTTTCAGAGGTTCTAGAGATGCACAAATAGAGTTTAGCAGTTAGATCAACTTTTCTTATATTATTAAATAAAATTATTATTGATCCAAAAAACACATCAGAATCACCTATGACAGGTTCCAAACAGAGACACTTGGTCCTAAACCCAGAGACAGCAGGTGCAAATGTTCTCTGCAGGCTCCAAGGGCTGCATTTCTTATAAATGTATCAACCTGGCTGAGACCATTCTTGTGACCTCAGGAATAGAAAAGAATAAAAGATTATTTTTCCCTATGTCTGAGATGTTCTAGAAGTCTTCAAATGCCTAAAGTGAACTGGACACTGGGCATTAGAAGAGAGAGCTAGGTGTTCCCATGGCCACACAACAGGATCGCAGTGTCTCGACAGCACCAGGACGCAGGTTCAATCCCTAGCCTAGCACGGTGGGTTAAAGGATCCAGTGTTGCTTCAGAGTTGGTCCCAAACCACAGCTCAGATCTGATCCCTGGCTTGAACTTCCATATGCCACTGGGGCGGCCAAAAATAAAAAAAAAAAATAAAAAAAAGAAAGAAAAAGCTGGTCTTGAGTTTATGTTTGAGGCTGTTGTCGCCTTCCCCCCACCAAAACCCAACTCAACACTGATAGCATCTCCACTGCTTGCACGTTTCTCCTTTGATTCAAGTTTGGGAAATGCTTTTCCCAAGAATCCTTTTTACCTGTTGGGCTATTTTAGCTAGAATGAAACCATTTCTCTGAAAGAAATCCCAAAGCTTCCAGGGGAAGATTTTCTAGGTTTGACACCACACTGTTGAGCTTGGCACTGCAGGAAACTGGCACATTGAAATGAAGAAACCCCACTCCCCAGGCACCCTTTGAGCTCCTTCAGAACAAAGACCATATGACATCACTTATATGTGGAAACTAAAATACGGCACAAAAAACCTATCTACACAACAGAAACAGACTCACAGACATGGAGACAGACTTGTGGTTGCCAAAGGGGAAGGGGTGGGAGTGGGATGCACTGGGAGTTTGCGGTTAGTAGATGCAAACTACTACACTTAGAATGGGTAAGCAATGAGGTCCTGCTGTACAGCACAAGGAACCATATCCAGTCTCCTGCGATAGACCTGATGGGAGATAATATGAGAAAAAGAGTACACATATACACACATATATACATATATGTACATGACTCGGTCACTTTGCTCTATAGCAGAAATTGATGCAACATTGTAAATCAACTACACTTTAATAAAAAATAAATAAAATAAAAAAGAGAAGAAGATAGTGCTGGAAAGTTCTTCCCATTCTCCAGGACTTGACCATGTCAATCAATAAACAAACAAACAGTCTCTGGACAAGATCCAGGCTCATCAACCTCTACCCTCAAGCTCAATAAGCCTAATTATTTCAATGCACCACATGCATTAGTCTCAAACATTTGAAGAATGACTCATGACATAAAAACATATATTTTCTTGATCCTGATTCATTATTATCCTGTCCTATTGTGTAGACTCATCTTAGAAGGAGGTGATGGTACAGAGAGGAGAGATAGTGTAGACAATGTAGTTATTAATAGAATGGAGACAGAAAGTCAGAATTTAGCTTCTCTTGACCCTATTCCCCCACTCTCCTTTTCTCTCCATCCTTCTCCTCCCCTTTCTTCCTTCCCTCTTCCCTAAGCTCTTTTGGGAACATCTGTATCCAAGGCATTTTTTTCCCCCCACTGGATTGTGTTTGGACTCAATAGCAGTGGGATAATTTCCATCCAAACAGATCACTTAGCAAGTCTTGCCTGCAGTGCTCAGTTGCTTGTGCAGGGACAGGGTTTAATTTGCTTGCAAAAGAACCCACCCTCCTGTCAAAGATGATTACCGTATTTACTCTGATAATTTCACTCTTTAGTTTACCACTGAAAAGGAAGGTTTTTCTCCTGATGAATATACATGAAGCGACTGTTGTCCACATAGAGAAAGCCTACTTCTCGTTCAAGATTCCTTCAAACATCCCTTTGTGATAGTTCTCCTAAAGGCTCTCACTTTCTATGCTCCAAGGAAGCTAATTTTTTCCCTCTGCTCTGGAATATTTTGACATTCTTTTCATTACATAACCGCACTTATTTGTATGCCAATCATCTACTCAGGACTGAGTCGAATCCAATTTTAAAAATTCAGCTACAATCCTGGTTTGAAATTTTCTGGACCAATGCAATGAATAAAAAATGAATATATATTAAGGGTTTTTTTTTTGGGGGGGGGGGGGAGGGAGCTACAATGTGATACAGTTAGAGTATAATTTTCCTCCTTTTTTCCCTTTAGTGCTACTATCACCTAGTCTTCTAAATTTCAGGGTTAGGGGATATACTAGTAAATGTATTCCTATTCCATCTCCTGGGGCTAGAAGAAGCAAATAAAAAAAATATTGTGGGTAAAGAAAGTAAACTATTTGAAGCAGAATAACTTAAGAAAACAATACATTCCATGTATTCAAGGCATCACACTTTTTAACCTGTTGCTTAATTTGATTTTGAGAACAACTCTTTAGGAAGTAAATGATACTTAATTTATAACATACCATGCTATAAAGAGGGAGGGTAGGGATATTAAGGGACTCAACCAGGTTCCACAGAAAATAGTAGAACCAGAACAAATATAATTTCAGATTCCTAGTGCAGCATTTATTTCACTACATCTTATCACAGGTTCCAAGTGTGAAAGCTTAGTTGGCGTACCTGGTGAAGAATACAAGCATCTTCTCTCCCTTCAAGCCACAGTCTGTTTCTTTTTATTTATTGTGCATGCGTGCGTGCGTGCATGCGTGTGTGAGTGTGTATGTGTGTGTTTAAGTGGTCTGGGCCTCACCTGCCCATTTGGGGGTTCCATTCTGTCCACTATTCTGTAGATGAGATCTTGAGTCAAGTAGAGAGAGCCATGTGTTTACAGTTCTCTCTGAAAGTCCAATAGACAGAAAACAAAAGTCCTCTTTTTCGTTTTTGGCTGCACCCTTGGCATATAGAAGTTTCCAGGCCAGGGGCTGAACCTGAACCACAGCTTCAACCAGCACCACAGCAGCGGCAACCCTGGATCCTTAACCCACTGTGCCACAGTGGGAACTCCTTTATTTATTTTTTTTCTTTTCCATTCCTTTCATTTCTCTTCTCTCTCTCTCTTTTTAAATGGCTGCACCTTCAGCATATGGAATTTCCTAAGTCAGGGGTCAAATCAGAGCTGCATCTGCAACTCACGCCACAGCCACAGCAACACTGGATCCTTAACCCACTGATCAGGGCCAGGGATCAAACCTGCATCCTCACAGAGACAATATCAGGTCCTTAGCCTACTGAACCATAACTGGAACTTCTTTCTCTCTCTCTTTTTAATCCACCAATTTATAATTCATATAGTCCCAGAGCTTGCCTCACCTGGGCACCTGGGAAGGCTTATGGTCTTTGATGCTGGGATTAATATTTGTAGACTTGGAGTTCCCGTCGTGGTGAAGTGGTTAACAAATCCGACTAGGAACCATGAGGTTGCAGGTTCGATCCCTGCCCTTGCTCAGTGGGTTGACGATCCAGCGTTGCCATGAGCTGTGGTGTAGGTTGCAGACGAGGCTTGCATCCCACATTGCTGTGGCTCTGGTGTAGGCTGGCGGCTACAGCTCCAATTTGACCCCTAGCCTGGGAACCTCCATATGCCACGGGAGCAGCCCAAGAAATAGCAAAAAGACAAAAAAAAAAAAAATTTGCAGACTTATCTAAATCTAAAAGTGCAATTGAGAATGACACAGAGTTTGGAAATGTGGCTTTTCCCCCAGGTTTAAAAGCTGTCTTTTAACACTTGGACCATTTCACTTCATTGTTTGCATTGAATTGCCTGAGATAAAACTGGAGGGGCCCTTCCCTTGTGTCGCCTTTATCTTTGAGGTGTCTTATTAAGATATACATCAAGAAGAGCCTCAAAGGGGACAACCGGCACAGAAGCTGACATCAGAGGACAGCAGGTCCTCAAGTGGAACTGTGCAAGAGGTGAAAACTGATTACAAAGCAGTTTGTTCCAGCTCCATTCTTATGACTTCAGTGACTCCAGAGTGTCTGTGTGACTTGGAGATGGTGACAGCCCAGCCATGGCAGATCGGCCACAAGGAAGAGGAGAGGGCAGCATATGAGGAATGAGGGTCAACAACATGCACTTTTCCCCTGACCTTCCTTGTCCTAAGCTCTCCCGGTGACTTGGGGCTCATGCCAATGCAGATACTCCCTGAGGTTTACCGGCTCACTGAGATAAGTTCATGCCCCAAAGAACCTGAGCTCTCAGTGGGCTTTTCAGACAGAAGTTCAGGCTTCCTGATGTGATAAACAAAGCTCAGAACAACTGTACTAGTTTTTTTGTTCACAACTTTCTGGCCATTACAGGAAACAGCTTCTGAAACAGGAAATCCTCTCATGTTCCGGGTGGTTTCCCAGACTTATGTGCCATGAAATGTCACCTTCTCGGGGAAGAGCGGAGAGCTCATCACGATTAAAGAAAGGGCTGACATGTGGCTCGAAGTGGTTAAAAAATTCCTTCTAACTTCCGATCTCCACCCCATTTGTGAGACGCGCAGCTGTGCGAGGAAAATTGATCACGACCGTAAACGTGATGTGTTCTTCAAGAAGGATTACCTAATTTTTATTGCTTTCAGAAATGCCTGCTGCAGGAAAACGTTCTCGTCTTTGAGGAACTAATGAACCGTGTTGATGATCTACAAATATGTACCGAGTAGCGAAGTAATACACGCTGACCCGCCAGGCCCTCATTTCCACCTCGCGGGACAATAGGACGCAAAGTGTGCAAAACAAATTAGGATAATTATTGGAGATGAAGCACGTGATGCTTCCCAGTATCGTTTTCTCCAACCCACTGACAAGGTGTGAAGACATTAAAATCAAATTAGATGAGGTGAGAAATGCACCAGTTTAAGTCCCTGTACAGCTTTTTTTCTTTTTCTTTTTCCGGCGGCACTGCTGGCACATGGAAGGCCCAGGCTAGAGGTCAAATCAGAGCTGTAGCAGCTGGCCTATGCCACAGCCACAGCCACAAGGGATCCAACCCATGTCTGCAGCCTACACCACAGCTCACAGCAAGACCAGATCCTTAACCCACTGAGTGAGGCCAGGGATGGAATGTCCTCAAGGATGTGAGTTGGGTTTGTTACTGATAGTCACAGTGGGAACTCCCCCAGTCCAGCCTTCTTAATCTGGCCTTGTTACATCGACTTCCGGCCAACCTGAACAGCAGATACAGTTGCCCTCTCTGGTCCCCAACTGTAGACTTTGTTGCCTGTGTGAGCTTCTGTTGATGTGGAGATGCTGATGGCATCCCTCTTCTCGTTGGTGTGGAAGCCCATAGACACATAATAATACAGGTGGCAAATAGGAGTCAGCTATGGGATTCATACATCAGTGGTTTCTCAATAGCTCTCAGAGCATCAGGCTGCCTGGTGGTGAATTAAAGAAAGGATTGTGTCTTGCCACCTCACTCCTCCAACTGAACTCCTACAGGGAAGTTGGAATAACAGAACATGCCTGAAGGGAGAGACCCTTTCCCAAGGAGCTTTTTGTAAAAGAATTTTTTTTAAGTATATTTAATTTACAATGTAGTGGGTTTTTTTTTTTTGGCGGGGGGGGCGGGGGGGGGCATCTGCAGCATATGGAAGTTCCCAGGCTTGGGGTTGAATCAGAAACACAGCTGCCAACCTACACCACACACCAGAGCCACAGCAAACCAGGATCCAAGCTGCATCGGCAACTTACACCACAGCTCACTGCAATGCCAGATCCTTAACCCACTGAGCAAGGCCGGGTATCAAACCCACATCCTCATGGATACTAGTTGGGTTTGTTGCTGCTGAGCCACAATGGGAACTCCTATAATGTGGTGTTAATGTCTGCTATACAGCAACGTGACTTGGTTATACACATATATACATTCTTTTTTACATTCCTTTCCCTCACAGTTTATCCCAGGAGATTGAATAGTGTTCCCTGTGTTATCATGGTAGGACCTCATGGTTTATCCTTTCTACATATAAAATAGTTTGCATTGATTAATCTCTGGAGAGCTTTGTGGATGGAGACAAGGAAGAGAGGAGAGTGAGAACCACATATAAAAGACCCAGCAACTGGGCCCTTTGCTATTTCAATGCAATGGCCCCACTACTGACTTAATGTGGGTCAGCGGAAGCCAGTACATCACCGGTCCACTCTATAGGGAAAACCCAGTAATGGGATAAAGAGAATAAGAAAGTGTGCTCCTTCCTACTAGCTCCTTCCTGGAGAGAAGACTCTCTTTCTCTCACTCTCTCTCTCTCTCTTTTTTTTTTTTTTAATTCTTTTAGGGCTGAACCTGTGGCATATGGAAGTTCCCAGGCTAAGGGTTGAATTGCAGCTGCAGCTGTGGCCTGCACTACAGCCACAGCAACACCAGATTTGAGCTGCATCTGCAACCTATACCACAGCTCATGGCAACACCGGATCCTTAACCCACTGAGGGAGGCCAAGGATCAAACCTGCATCCTCACAGGCACTGTGTTCTTACTCTGCTGAGCCACAACAAGGAACTCCCTCTCTCTTATTATTAGTTCTTCAAAGTGTTAGCATTTAGGCTCCACACTGTTTAAGAAATCTGTGAAGTCTGAGTTAATCTAAATACAAGTAGAGAGTGAAACTGCAAAATGTTCAGTCTCGTCATATAGGAGAGGTTTTCTCTTTGCCCTTGGAGAATCAGGAGTTATCAAGTCCTTCTCCTTTAGCACAAAGGGAATCACTGTTTGAAGGGAACAGTGGCTGTCTCCATGACAGAGCAGAGGGCTGGGCAGTGGGCAGCCTTGTGTCAGAGTTGAAATCCTTCTCCCCTAATTTTCACAACTATATGTCTGCTGTTTACTTGAAACGCATCATTGGCCATTACATATCAGGGTCAAATATGAAAGTGTGGCTTGAAACAGTTTCCTTTAGTCCAAGAGAAAAAGGAAATAATAATAAAGTAAACCAGGGTCTGATTTTTCCCATTCCTGAAAATAAGCTTTCAAGCCTGGTGAGAACACTTTGAAATATCATTCAAGGAGCTTGAGTCTGTCTCTACCTGTCTCTACATGGATGACCCTGAGCAAGTTACTAAAAGCTTTTTCCACCATCTTAATGTATTCCCAAATAGAAATTTATTAAATGTTGGAGCTGGAAGGAACTTAATATATAACATATTTAAATTATTCAAATCCCCTTTTCTATAGATAAAGAAACCTAGAAGACAGCTTAGGGGTCTTCCCAGGATCAGATTAATTACAAGAAAACCAAGGATAGGGTCAAAGTCTTGCTTTATAACACTTTTTTTTCTTTTCTTTCTTTTTTTCTTTTATTAATTTTTTTTTTTTTTTAGTGCTGTGAAGGTAACCTGAGCATATGTTGTGTCAAAGAATGGCATTATATATAAATCTAAATGAGTGTTACTAATGATTGTCTGTGTAACTTTGAGGAAAAATCATGATGATGGAATTCTCTACCCTGGACTGAAAGGAATCTGAGAAATTGAATTTATGATACAAAGAAGACAATGGGGGGAGTTCCCACCATGGCTCAGTGGAAACAAATCTGACTAGGATCCATGAGGACACGGGTTCCATTCCTAGCCTCGCTCAGTGGGTTAAGGATCTGGCATTGCCCTGACCTGTGGTGTAGGTCAAAGATGTGGCTCGGATCCTGTGTTGCTGTGGCTGTCGTGTAGGCCGGTGGCTACAGCTCTGATTTGACCCTTAGCCTGGGAACTTTCATATGCAGCAGCTTCGGCCCTAAAAAGCAAAAAACAAACAAACAAAACCAAAAACCAAGAAGCAAAAGGGTAACCTGTAAAGACTTATTTTAGTATTTAGAAAAAAAAAAAAAAGAAATGTTCAAAACCAGATCAATTTCTTTCCACTCAACATTACTATAAGTAGCTTCTCATGTGCATTTTTTTTTTTTTCCTGTTTCATTGTATTAATTCCAGCTCCTTTGGTCTCTGCTGGTTTAGGTGGAAGTGCAGTAAGCAAGTAAGAGGTAGAATCCAAAAATGGTTCCAAGGTATACATTGGTGATGATAAGTAGAAAAGATAAGATCAGACCCTAAACTGTGCTTTAAGGGCTCTGGAGAAAGAGCCGTGTTTAGATAGACATTAATAAGGGTTGTGGGGAGTTTGGGGTTGGTAGATGCAAACCATTCCATGGGATAAGCAATGAGGTCCTGCTGTACAGCACAGGGAACGGTATCCAATCTCTTGTTATAGAACAAGATAGAAGATACTATGAGAAAAAGAATGTGTGTGTGTGTATATGTGTATGTGTTTGTGTATATATATATATGTGTGTATATATATATATATGAGACAGGGTCACTTTGATGTATAGAAGAAATTGATACAACATTGTAAATCAACTATACTTTCATAAAAATTTTTTTTTAAAATGAGGGTTGTCATGACTTGTATTATTGCTGCTCATAACCCTTGGCCCACTGATATTTTTCCATGAAAACTAAAAATTGAATAATGCTTTGGAAATATTTCAGCTATCACCTTTCAGGGACCTCACTGGCAGCATTCCTTTGAGTTGCAATGTCCTTGAGATTGTCCTTTCTGAGAAGGTTGGGCTCCTGTCTTGCCTCTGAACCACACGGACATGGATCAGCTGCTCTCATACAATTAATGGCATTCACCCTTTGGTGGCCCTGGTCTTCCCTCATTTCTGACCTCTAAGCTAGCCTAACTAAAACATCCTCTAATACTTAAAGAATGATCATTGCACAGGCATTCTCAGCTGCTGACAGGTCTTGGTTAACCTGATCATTGTCTCCAGAAAGTGTATATGGCTTACATTCTGGTTAGTTAAGTCACATTTTAAATAAGCTAGAAAACCCGCCTTTTCCAGAAATTATGCAATGAACCCCTCACCCTTACCCCATCCCTCAAATCCTTAATTGACTTGAATTACAGCTCAAAATTCCTAGGTCAGTTGAAAAGACCTCAATATTAGGTCTATTTAAAAGGAAGGTCAACTGTACATCAACTTAATCGATAGTACAATCTTTAGTATAATCAAGAGTTCAAGACAAGAAGCAAGGTGTGGAGTGTTAAGAAAATTCAGTCTTCAACCCAGCTTTTGGTTTTATATTTATTAACGTTTGAAGCCCATGTCTGAAGCTGGTTCTTGACTCTAGTTTAACAAACAGTGGGTAATAAAAGAATAAATACCATTTTATTTATTTATTGTCTTTTTGCTATTTCTTTGGGCTGCTCCCGCGGCATATGGAGGTTCCCGGGCTAGGGGTCTAATCAGAGCTGTAGCCACTGGCCTACGCCAGAGCCACAGCAACGCGGGATCCGAGCCGCGTCTGCAACCTCTACCACAGCTCACCGGCAACGCCGGATCGTTAACCCACTGAGCAAGGGCAGGGACTGAACCCGCAACCTCATGGTTCCTAGTCGGATTCGTTAACCACTTTGCCACGACGGGAACTCCTAAATACCATTTTAAAAGGAATATGTAAACTTGATCACATCGAGGGAAATTCTCAAATAACTTTCAAAACAGGAATGCTCTCTTATGTAATTTCATTTAAACTAATGCTAGTTGTGTTATATATTGCAAATGAATTCAATTTGCCTTGAAAAGTACTTTGTCTGGGAGTTCCCGTCGTGGCGCAGTGGTTAACGAATCCGACTAGGAACCATGAGGTTGCAGGTTCGATCCCTGCCCTTGCTCAGTGGGTTAACGATCCGGCGTTGCCGTGAGCTGTGGTGTAGGTTGCAGACGCGGCTCGGATCCCGAGTTGCTGTGGCTCTGGCGTAGGCCGGTGGCTACAGCTCCGATTGGACCCCTGGCCTGGGAATCTCCATATGCCGCAGGAGCGGCCCAAGAAATAGCAAAAAGACAAAAAAAAAAGAAAAGTACTTTGTCTCATTTAACTGCGACGGTGTGAAAGGTTAGAGACTGTAGAAAAATATTTCATTCTATTTGGCATTTATCACTTGGTTGAGCAAACCTTTGGCTCACAATTTGCCGAGGTGAGGGATTCGAAAATAAGCCCTGAATCTGTTCAATCTGAATCATTTGCTTATGTTATTTACAATTAGAGGGGAGTTCATACTGTGGCTCAGTGGGTTAAGAACACGACTAGCATCCATGAGGATTCAGGTTCGATTCCTGGCCTCACTCTGTGGGAAGGATCAGGTGTCTCCAAAACTCTGGTGTAGGTCACCGATGCAGCTCAGATCTGGCATTGCTGTGACTGTGGCTGTGGTTCAGGCCAGCAGCTGCAGCTCTGATTCCACCCCTGGCCTGGGAACTTCCATCTGCCGCAGGTGCAGCTGTAAAATAAGTAAATACATACATAAATAAATAAACAACAAAGGGATGTTGAGTATTATGTGAAGTAGTGACGTCTCTATCAATGGAAATATTAAGAAGAGGTTGTTTGAGAGGAAATTTCTGCATGCACGTTTCCCAACCAATGGCTTGCAACCATTGTTAGACTTCAGAATGACCAGTAGAGCTTTACACATAAATAAATGAATAAAGAGCCCAGTATTTGATTTCCTTGCCTGTGACTGGGTCTGGGCATTTATATATTTATTAGTGTACTTAAAACTCCCCCTGTGATTTTAATATGCAGCCATGTTTGAGAACCATTCCTTCTATTTCCTTCAAACTCTTTCAATTGTGCTAACCCAAAGATGAGTTGTACTTCACGGTAGCTTAAAAAGCACAAAAAAAGAGTGCATGTTTTAGTCTTGCAATTAAAAATATAAATTAGGATATACTGTATCTTCTATGACCTAAGCAACCTAAAATGAATTTTAATGAAAAAAAAATATCTAATCTTGGAGTTCCTGTTGTAGCGCAGTGGAAATGAATCCCCGACTAGTGTCCATGAGAACGCAGGTTCAGTCCCTGGCCTCGCTCTGTGTGTTCAGGATCCGGCATTGCCATGAGCTGTGATTCAACCCCTAGCCTGGGAACTGATATATGCTGCAGGTGCAGCCCTAAAAAAAAAAAGAAAAGAAAAGAAAACCTAATCTTTATACAAGCATCTACTATGTTTCAGGCATAGTATATGTTAGCTCATTGAACTCTTAGAATTACTGTGTGAACGGTCCTATTATCATCATTGTCCTTGTCATTACAGGCAAACTGATAGAGACATTAAAGGACATGCCTATCTGCTGAGAGGTGGAAAAACCGGGACCAGGCAGTTTGGCTTCAGAAGACATGTCCTTAGCCAAACTACTGTACAGCTTCTCCGTCCTGTACTGGTTTTCCAAACAGGACCTGACACAACAGACCCAAATAATTCATCCAACTGAGCAGCCTCCTGTAGGACATTATCAGGCACTGGGGAAACACTTGATTTGTTTTGAATGAATGAGTGCAGAACTGAGCGCTGTCAGAAAGAATGAGCTTTCCTCTCCAACACAATCTAGGCATTCCGTTAGAAACACATTCAAGACACATGGAGATGTACCCTTGTTTTGCCTGGAACCCCCCCCCACCTCCCAGAAAACCACATGGCACCATTTCCTGAGGTAGTACATTTTATTTATTTATTTTTATTTTTTATTAAAATCTAGTTGATTTACAATATTGTGCCGATTTCTGCTGTACAGCAAAGTGACCTAGTCATACATATATATACATTCCCTTTTTATATTATCTTCCATCATGGTCTATCCCAAGAGACTGGATAGTATTCCCTATGCTGCATATCAGGACCTCATTGCTTATCCATTCGACATAGAATAGTTTGTATCTACTCACTCTGAACTCCCAGCCCATCTCACAGGAATACATTTAATATCCAACCTCCTTTCCTTCTGAAAGTTCTTTATTCTATCAGGTCCAAATCCTGTCAATTTAGATTGTTTATTTTATTATATCCTCTTCTGTCTACAGAGATGATGGGGGAAAATGTTTGGCTTGATACGGTACTACTTCCCTCGGCCAGTAGCTGGAAGATAGGTGGAATTTTGTGCTCTTTTCCTCTCAGGGAGCTAAAAGCTCTGCAGCCGATGTTGTCAGCTCTGAAAACCAGAAGCATCATCTAGGGAGCTTCAGAAATTGACCCAAATCCCGGCCTCACTCCCACCCAGGACCAATTCCATGCTGTGTTTCTCTTTACATAAAGATAGCTGTCTACATCATCATTGTCCATATCCCTTAAATGATTTGCCTGGCTGGCACTCTTAATACATGTGGGTTTCTTTTCAATGAGTGTTTGTCAGTCTTTCATAAAATTTCATGGATAGTAGCTCACTTTGCCATCTGATGGGACCAGTTTGCCCTGTGAAGGGCCACAGACAAAGGTAAATCTCGGCAGGCTATCCCGTGATGTCCAGGCACTGCCGATTCACTAAATACCCACATTTTGGTTTCCACAGCCTTTGCCGTGGGTGGAGGTGGGTACCTCAGTCATGGCTCAGGATTCCTGAGACACCAGGAGAAAGGACTCTGTTTCTTTCCCTCCCCATATGACATTCCACCTGGAGATCAGAGGCCTCTGGGGCAATGGCTGAGCAATTGAAAGGAAGCCTTCATCCCTGGTAGCAAAAACTAGAGTCGAACTGCCAAAAATGAGCACTTGTGAAAGAGTGTGACCCATGCTCACTGGAGTTGGCACTTGCCATCGGCCTCTACGTGGATTAAATCATGAGCTGCTGCACCTGCCCACCCACAGCACCCCCTGAGCAGAGCTCAGTGTAGAGATCAAGAGTGGGTTCATAGATGCAGAACTGCCTTTGGAATGGATAGGCAATGAGATCCTGCTGTATAGACAGGGAACTCTATCTAGTTACTTGTGATGGAGCCCGATAATGTGAGAAAAAGGAATGTCTATGTGTATGTGTGACTGGGTCACCCTGCTGTACAGTAGAAAATTGGTAAACCAGCTATAATGGAAAAAAATAAAAATCATTAAAAAAAAAAAGTGAGGCACTCTGTGCTCCGAGAAGCCTCACGGAACACGTCTTCAGATAGATATTTTCAGGAGAAGATTTTATGAGCCCACTTCTTGCATTGCCTCATATCTAGGAAAACACTAAAATCCTTCATGGTGACGTCTGCTCCTTGGGACTAGTAGTACCCTTTGAGAGACCAGCAGAAAACTTCTATAAAATGTGTGCCTGGCTGCACGTACCTCCCCCGTCCCCTTTATCATATGTGTATAAAACAAAAGATGTCCCAGTCATCTGTGAATGCAGCCACCTCCAAGGAGGAGCAGGTGAGTCGTAGGGGAACTCAGGAAGGAAACCCAGAATACTTGCCATCTTAGCAGCCATCAGACTGCAGCCACATCGAACAGGGAGCCCTGAGGGAACCAAGGCTATGAAAATATAGGATACTGGCCCCAATAGTTGAGGTGCATATCAAAGGAGTGATTTCAGTCAGCCCAGACCTTTGCATCTTCCCATAGAAAGGTGCTGCATTTCTTGAGGTATCTGGTTTTCTGTTACAAGCAGCAATTTTTTGTTCCTACCCTTGCCCTTTGTTGCAAAAACTCCTACATATCCTCATTGCCCCTTTGTCTCTTCGGCGTGGTTTTCTCAGGATAACTTGAGAAGCTGTCTCCTGGGCTTAAGTCCTCATGTTGCCCCAAATAAAACTAAACTCCCGACTTTTAGGTTGTACATTTTTTTTTAAGTCGACACCCGGAAAATACATCTCCTCCTTTTGATTTTTTTCCAGTTCCACTTCAATCACATGGATGTATTCTGTTTATCCCATGAATGTCAGCTGAATCCATTCCCCTCCACACTGTGCTAAAAGGAGGCTGAGAAATTCTTGAGTGTTTTTGCTCAATGTCCCCTTAAAACACACACGGGTCTTGTCCTTAAAGAAAAGGAAGATTATTCTCCTTTGTCTTCAGAAACGCGCCAGGGGATCGATTTCCAAATTGCATGTGCAAAAACAACATGACATGTGTTATAAAGTTAACAGGTCGGCAGGCAGCTGGATACGGTCTTGTTTTGTTATTTATGAAATGGCAGCACTGGAGGACACTGAAGAGTATGTATTATACAATTGTGCAGAATAACCATAAATCCACATGTGAGGTAATAGGGCTATTTTGAAAAGCTGTGTTGTTGCTTGGTTGTTGCAAATGATAGATCTGTTTGCTGTCATCATTGACTTACATCAAAAGGACACAGAGGCGTAAACCAGAAGCAAACCAAAACACCCACACCTGCTCCTGCGAAATCGAAAGAACAAGAACAGAAACAAACAAACACCCTAAGATCAGCAGCAACCACAACAGTGCCACAGTGCTGCACAATCTCAGTGTCGAGGGCACAGAGTGACCTCCATGGGGTGGTGAGGTCCCACAGCTGTGCCCGGGTTTGGAATGACAAGACGACAAAGGTGTCCACTTCTAATTCCCCCCCCCCTTTTTTTTTTCATCAGAGCTGTCAATTCTCTCCACAGTGATTTATGACTCTCACTTCAAGGAGGAGATTTAATATTTGGTTAAGGAATATAGCATGAAATTAAAGGATACCGAGAAATGCTGTGAGCTGCTCTAGGGATCGAGGGAAATGTTTGAGAGGTAGGATACTGGCAGATTTTTATAAAACCTCGGGGTTGAATTTCAAGTTGGCCTTTTCCATTTGAAAGGAAAGATAGAGACACTGGGATCCGAGAATTTGGAGACTTTGTGCAAGGGAAATGACTTTGCCTTCCCACCTGCTTGCGGGTAAGGGCCCCTGGGAGGGTGAGGCTGGTGCTCCAGCCAGCATTTCTGGAACGGAGCTTTCTGTTTCCTGTTTTGGGGAGAGGAGATGGCATGAGGCCTGGTGCCCTTCCGGGTGTCAAGCTGAAGGAATGGAGGCCCCCAAATGTGCAAAACAGGAGGTCCCTGCCAACGTGGCCCATCAGCACCCAGTCCGCCGCGAACATCCCCCAATCATCCCAGTGAGGACAGACTTGCTGCACTTCTGCCTTATGGCCTAGGAGTTGAGGAATCCGAATTTAGGACATTTCGATTTTCTGTGGGCTGATCACAACATTTCTGGGCCTCCGATTTCTTACCTTTAGAACAATGGGCGGGATGGGTGTAAGTGAAATAATCTCTATGGGTGTCCTTCCAAACCTGACATTGTCTAGTGATTTAGTGCTCTTTATACACAGGTACACACACACACACACACACACACACGGAGCTTGAGAAATCAGGCTGCAGGGTGTGAAGAAATCATTTTTCTATCTGCAGGGACATGGAGCTGTGTCAAACAGAGGAGGTTTTCTCAGCATTTGTTATTTGTTGCTTCTGTGTTGATGGGTGCCCCCTGGAATAGCTTTTCCTGTACCTGCTGCAGGAATGAAGGCAGGAAGTCACCACCAGCCTTCTCAGCCACTAATTTTTGGTTTTATTTTTCTGCTCCCATGACATACAGATATTCCTGCACCAGGGATCGAAACCAAATTACAGCAGTGACAATGTCGAGTCCTTAACCTTGGGCACTAATTGAGGTTACTTTCGTACATCTGATATATGCTTATTATTTATTTATTTTGTTTTGTTTTGTTTTGTTTTATTTTTGCCATTTTGCCTTTCTAGGGCCACTCCTGCGGCATGTGGAGGTTCCCAGGGTAGGGGTCGAATTGGAGCTGTGGCCACCTGCCTACACCACAGCCACAGCAATGCAGGATCAGAGCTGCATCTGCAACCTACACCACAGCTCACGGCAACGCCCGATCCTTAACCCACTGAGCAAGGCCAGGGATCGAACCCGCAACCTCATGTTCCTAGTCGGATTCGTTAACCACTGAGCCATGACAGGAACTCCTTTTTATTTATTTATTTTTGTCTGATGCATGTTTAGATGAAACAACAATGATTAACTCTGTGGTGTCCCCAGCCTTTCAGCTGATCTGGGAAGGTCACATCATGAAGCAGTTTGAAGTGGGATCTTTGTTCCCTGACCAGAGCTCAAACCTGGGTGGCAGTGGTGAGAGCACCAAATCCTAGCCACTAGACCACTAGGGACTAGTGGCTAGAAGCAGGACCCTGGCTCTTGTCTTCTTGGAGGAAAGAATTCAGCACAAAAGACAGAAATCTGTGAGATGTGTTGGGAACAACGTATGTGCAGAAAGATGACAGGCAGCCTCAGAGGGAGTCAGGTACTTTTGAGGCGGCTTAAACTGCTTACATGGGGGCAGTTTTCCAGGTTCCACTGGTCAGTCATCTTGCTCATTGTCCATGATTTGGTTTGACTCCCAGGTGTGCATGTAAATCTTTTAGCCAAGATGGATTCCAGTGCACGGGTCTCTGGGAAGCTGGCAGGATATATTATGGGTGAGCTCAGGGGCTTTTCAGACCCCTTAGGAACCTTTCTGTGCATGTGTAGTTCTGACCTTAGGAATGAGAAATATGTGGCCTCCTTCTCTTTTACCTAGGTAGGGCTCAGCTCCTCCTGCTCCTGCCATTTTCTTTATCTTGATGTGTCAGTCGCCAGGGGACATATTTCAGTTGCTCAGCCTGGGGCCCAGCTACCTTCCTGCCTCACAACCACTTCCAATTTCATCCAAAGAGAGTTTGAATTTTGCCTTCTCAGCTTCATTCCTATCTTCAGATCCTAGACCCTCCTAGGACTCTACCAGATTTGAGTTTTTATAATGCAAAAAATTGGGAGTGTGTTGAAAGAGAATTCAAGACGAAACTAGAGGAAAAGGAGGAGGAGGAGAAACATATCAATTGAAGTAAATAGCAGAAATGAAAGGCAGAGGGGCAAAGGCTGGAGAGTTATCAGGGCAGGAGCAAAGAATCATTTTGTTTCAGGACTTTTAGGAGATGAACGTCTTAGCAGCTGTTAGAATATGATGGAAGAGATCAGAAGGAACAAGGGAGGTTTCTCAGGTTGCCTTGAACTGTGCATCTGGAGCCTCTTCAGGCTTTTTAAGAAGAGCAACAAAGGATGTGAGCCCTTTTGTGTTTTATTGACTATCTCATAGCTCTGAGACTAAGTCACACAGGACCAGGTGGTACAAGGGTTTCAGTTCTTTTCAACAAGGTAATGAAGGCTATCTCAGAAGATCAGAACTCTTGTTTAGCTTACACTTGGTGCCAACTTGGGTTATGATAAAAATGTAAAGCTCCTCGGAGTTCCTGTCATGGCGCAGGGGTTAATGAATCCGACTAGGAACCATGAAGTCGTGCATTTGATCCCTGGCCTTTCTCAGTGGGTTGGGGGTCCGGCGTTCCCGTGAGCTGTGGTGTAGGTCGCAGACACGGCTCAGATCCCGAGTTGCTGTGGCTGTGGTGTAGGCCAGCGGCTACAGCTCCAATTAGACCCCTGGCCTGGGCACCTCCATATGCCGCGGGAGAGGCTCTAGAAAAGACAAAGACAAAAAAAAAAAAAAAAGTAAAGCTCCTCTTCCCCAAAGGAAAACAGAAACAGCTAGCCTTCATTAAATCTTGATTTCAGATCATGTCCTCAGCACTTCAGGCTTTTACTGTCTCCACAACTGCTGCTTCTTCAGTGGCCCTCTCTGCCAGCCAAGATGATAATTATGGTGACTACAGGAGGCTGTTCTGTTTGTTCATGTTTGGGGCATAAATGTACGAATGTCATGATGCCAGTAAACAACCCAAGGCAAATGATAATGAGACCGATCCTGAACTCAATTCAATCTTACGCCATGCTGCCTAAGCTATGAAGCTGCAACATGCCATTTGTTATTTCAACATAAGAATCAGGAATCATCCCCAAATTCCTGGAGTGTTTGACTGGGCTGCGGATGACTCTAACAAAACAAAGGAAAGGTAGTGCAATGAAGGAATGGTTGGGAGTCTAGGTTTCCATTTCAAGCTGTTGTCAAATTGGCCATCCATCTAAGTGAGAAATAGTGAAGGTCCACTATTTCCGTGGGTTAATTATCTGTGAATTCATTTTTTTTTCTTTTGCTTTTCAGGGTTGCATCTGCACCATATGGAAGTTCCCAGGCTAAGGGTCGAATCCGAACTGCAACTGCCAGCCGATGCCACAGCCACAATAACGCTGTATCTTAACCCACTGAGGGGGGCTAGGAGTTGAACCAGCATCCTCATGAATACTATCCAATGTTTTGCAAACTGATCTGTGATTATAGTGTTTACGTTCAACCTGGGGTGATCAGCCTTGCATCCTGTTATGCTATGATCTGTTTGAAAGATCAGGCTATAAAACAAAAACAAAAACAAAAAAAAAAAACACATTTTGTTTCTTCTATGAAGGAGTACAAAATGCAATTCGATCCCGAATCTTTCCAAATGTGAAATAAACATTCATCTTTGCAAGGCTTAATTTTTTTCACAAGAGCATATGAAGTCAATTCATCTAGATATGTATATATGTCTGCAAGTGTATGTCTGTCCGTTTGCCCAGGCTAACCAAAGATTCCACATGACCCCAAGATATATACCACCCCTCACACTGATAACTGGCTTGTATGGTCATGGAAATGGGGCTGGTCATTCTGAGATAAATATCAGGGGAATGGGTACCACGACCTCTTTTTCTCATTTTCATTTAAATTGAACCTAAATTTCTTCTCAAAGACTCTGAGAGTCTCCACTGCAGCTTCAGCAGGTATGAATCCTCCACATACGGCACTGCACTGGTTCCACCATTAGAGGGCAGCAGAGTTGCAGTATGTGTTGTGTCTGTCCTTTCCAGGCAGCTAGAATCCCTGTCCTATAGCCATTTCATTCTGCAGTTTTCAGGAGGAAGCGGGCTGTTTGTGATGCTGGCAGGGGACCATTGGAAGATGACTGTGTTGTATTATAGCCTATTACTGTAAGGTAAACAAATAAGAAGTTTTGGTTCATCTCTTTAAAATCCAGTCCCTTTGCTTATCAATGATATTCACCCAAGACCACCTTCCAGCTTTTATTTGCAAGGATTACACTTGAAGTTTCCTTGCCATAGGGGGAAGCGGTCTGGGGAAGCCGTCTAATGGAAGATGACAGAGAATACAAGGGTTTGTGTTGTGAAATATGCTAAAAAAAAAACGCATTAAATATGGATAATCAAGAAACTAAAATACCATCATAGTGGAATGAAGAAATAAAATGTTTAAGAGATTATCCAAGGATGCCATCTCAAGGCAACTTGAGATATTCAACTTGAGTTTCAACAGGGATTCAGATGGACTCATGCCAGAGATTGGGAGATGACCTTTCTTGTCCTGGTGTTCAGCTAGAAATACTCCATTCTATTGATGTAAAATAATGTAATTAGAGGAGTGTAGCAGGAGGGAAATGATGTCCATTCGCAAGAGTGGATCATTCCCCCTCAAGGTTGTTCATGAAAATCTTTAGTACCAGAGAGTCTGATGTATTTATAAAGGAGAGCACAGTAGTTTTCATATGGGTCTGGAAAAAAAAAAAAAAAAGAATCGGGAAGAATGAATCCTCTTCTTCAAATTCCCATTATAATGCATTCCAAAGACTAAAGGAAAGGACAATTGGATGATCTGTTCCACAGTTCTGTTTCCTTAATGCAGACAACTGATCTTTGCATGTAGTTTGGAAATGTCACTTGAAAAAAGGAACATCCAGGCAGAACTAGGAGCAGAAAGATTAATAGATAAGCTATTAGGCTCTTGATTCAAAATGTCACCGTGGAGCATTCCAGTCTTTGTGTCTGTGAATCACCATCCTGTCCCTGTCCCTTCTTTTTCCTGGTACTGTTAGAAGAGCCTGATGCTGGGAATACAACCAAGGTCATATGTTTGGTGCCTGTTCACTCAGGATGCTGAGCTCTAGGAGGCCTTCTGCTGCCCCATCCCAGGCTCTTTGCAAAGACTCTAAGTCCAACAGTGGCTCCTCTGTACATGGTCTTAGTCCAACACATCCAGATTGGATTCTATTTGTAGTCCCACCTTTTTCTTGTCCATGGGTTCCTTTCCCCAACTCCAAGCCTCATCCTGATTCCAGGTCTGGGTCTCTACTTTCTGGACAAAGGCTTCCCTGAGCTTCAGAGCCTAAGCAGGAGTTCTCCTCTGAACTCCAATGGCATTCCACAGGTCACTTTATGAAAGTTGTCTTATTTGACTTGTGATCAGACCTTTATCTTTTAATATATGGCAAGTTCCTTGAGGACAGGTGTAGTTTCTTCTTTTTTGTGAGGGCACACTACTCCCAGGTGGCTTTGTGAAAATTAGAGACTTCAAGAAGATTCATTGCCTGGATTAATGTTGTGGTCCATGCCCACAGGAATGGAAAAAGAATTTCCCAGTATAGCCAAGTGAAGAGAGAGAAGAGTTTATTGAGATAAGAGATGCTGCTAGTGCAGCAAGATGATTTCCTGATGATCAGGGGGAGCTGACCCAAAGTGTGTGGTTGTGTCTGTTTTGAGAGCCCAGGGACAGGAGAGGTTTTATGATACACCTGCTGACCGGCTGATTGGCTGGGAAAAGATGGATCCTAAGATACACTTGCTGGTTTGGGCATATAAGGCCCCTTATCCCATAGGGGTGGGATAAGAAGTGGGCCACGTACCTTTCCTAGTAGGGGCAGGAAGGAGCAGGCCAGGTTGCTCAAGGTGGGGAAGGAGCGTTACAAGGAGATAAGTGGGGCAATGATAAGGGTCTGGTCATTCTAGTCTTGGCCAGAGGCTTGGAGTTCTATCTCCTTGAAGGAGCCTTGAAGTCCCACAGTTAATGCATTAACTAAGCTAGCAAATATGTTGCTAAAGACCCACAAGGAATAAAGTAAGCTCGGCCTGGTTCCACTCCTGGAAAACCAATTAACTATTAACTAATAACACATTTGAGTAACAATACATTTGTGTATCAAAGAAAGTACTCTTCTGTTTTCTCTTTTTTCTCTGTAATTCTTTTCTTAAATTACAAATGTACAAAAATGTCCAGACTGGGAGGTGATGAATCACCATGGTGAATGCAGCCAACAAAGTCAGGAATAAATATGAAATCTCACTATTCAGACATACGGTTTGATTTATCCTTGGTACCTGCAGCTCGCAGATGGGAGTGACAGGAGGGCTCATTTATGGTTCAGACTCCAATTTCTTCCCTGAGCAGGAACAGAGGGAATTTTTAAAGAGGGGCAGTTTGTAAGGCAGAAGAATCTGAAGGATCTGACAATAAAGGAACACAAGTGGGCGCCCTTTCCAACTCAGTCACAAGAAAGAAAGATTCCCTTGGTTCCAGAGATGCTGAGGGCAGGCATGAAGCACCTAGGAACACTTGTATTCAATTTTTGCCTTTTTCAATTCAAAAAAATTGCAATATATATATATATATGATATATATTTATGTATTTTATATATGATTGCATGTCTGTATATATAAATAATGTATATGGTGGAATATACTGTTCTAAAGAAATATGTGGAGAGTGTATCTAACAAAAATATTCTACTAAAGTTTTAGGCTTTTATTTTCATGCCAGAAGCAACACCTGCATTCATGATTTAGCAGTAAATGTATGTCTTTCCCTCTATGCATACGTGTAAACTCTGCATGTTGTTTAGTATTTCATGTGTTTTGTTCTACACCCTGTGATTTAAGGGAAAATATCCTGGCCTGGGATTCAGGAGATCTGAATTTAATCCCATTTCTCCCACTGCACGACTTGAGACTAAAGATAATGAACAGCTCTTTCCTTCTATTTCTTCATTCTGCGGACTCAAAGGGTTGGATTAGATGGGTTCTCAGCTCCTTTCCATGGTAATTGGTTTCCCTGGTCTATGAACAATGATGTTTCTATTCAGTTTTTGATAAATACTTGGGCTATGGACGTCAAATGAATATAAGCCATAAATATCTAACTTTGGGGGTTCTTAGTAAAAGTGCAAAATCGCTAGAAATTGAATCAGACTCACATTGAATCAGGATAACCTGACTATGTTTTAGAAACCAGAAGGGGGTACTTCAGCTCAGAGGTCAAAATGTTTTTGTGGATTTTCTGCATAAGCGTGTTACTCATGAGATCTCAGACTGACTCATTTTGAGTGACTAGGTTAGTTCTATAAATACATGAAGACATTACATGCTCTCTGTGATTAGTGTGTTGGTTTAACTGATCCAAGGGAAAGGTTTTATTTGTGGGGGTGGGGGTGGGGCAGAGGTTGGCGGTGGTGATGGCTAGTTTTGTTTTTGGTTTCTTAGGCAGTATTTATAAATGTCTGCGACTAGGGGAGTAAATACAACTTCACCAGACTGAAGATACTCTTTAGAGGAATTACATAGTGACTGATGAAATTAGGGGGTAGATGGTGTTATGTTGAGTTCAACTACTGCTAGCCTGTCCTCAGCCCATGGATGTAGTTATCATACCAGCTGCTGATATGTATTCTCCATCCCTTTTCGTCTGGGACATTTTTTTTTTTTTTCTCTTACCCCCTGGCTCACCTGGTCCTTTCTCTCTTGGGTTCTGGGAATCCTGCCTGCCTCCAGCAAGCCCTTATCTCTCTTTCTCTCTCTCTCTCTCTTTTTTCTTTTTTCTTTTTGTTTCTTTTTTCCTCTTTCTTAGGGCCACACCTGTGGCATATAGACGTTCCCAGACTAAGGGTGGAATCATAGCTGCAGCTGCTGGCCTACACCACAGCCACAGCCATGCAGGATCCGAGCTGCGTCTGTGACCTACACCACAGCGCATGGCAATGCTGGATCCTTAACCCACTGAGCGAGGCCAGGGATCAAACATTCATCCTCATGGGTGCTAGTTGGGTTCATTATCACTGAACCACAAGGGGAACTCCTAGAGGGTTTTACTTTGATAAGTAAAATGGCCTGACTCGCCCTATGGTGGAAATCAGAGACTTTAAAGAATAGGAAAGAATGAGGATTCAAGAGGTTATTTTCTGGGGGAAAGGGACCAAAAGGCAGTGGTTTAATGGTTTGGGGGACAAAAGGGGTGAAGATGCTTACAGAAAAGAGTGTAAAATACGTAACCATGATACAAAAGACATTTGGAGCAGGTGGATACCCTAAAGTTTAGGGTGAGCTTCCTTTTTCCCTCATTCATTCATTCTCTCAACAAACATCAAGCATCAGATCGGAGCATCATCTGTGGGAGTTCCTGTTGCGGCTCAGTGGGCTAAGAACCTGACTAGTATCCATGAGGATGCAGGTTTGATCCTTGGCCTTGCTCAGCGGGTTAAGGATCTGGCCTTGCTGCAAACTTTGTCTTAGGTCACAGATGTGGCCCAGATCTGGCATTGCTGATTCAACTCTGATTCAGCCCCTAGCCTGGGAACTTCCATATGCCACAGGTGCAGCCCTAAAAAGAAAAAAAGAAAAAAAAAAAAGATGCTCTATGTTTTGGGCACTGGACCAGGCACTCGGTCAAGGTTGAATTACACGTGTCCTATGGTTTCAAAACTACCGGAGTCTAGACTGGAAAGGAAACAGGTAAACAAGTCAGAATGGAAAAAAATAAGTCTGTACCAAGGAGAGTGGTGACACAGGGGAGAGGTCATTGTTCTGCTTGTCTAGAGCATGGAAGCTTCACAGAACTGGTAGTTTTAATTCATTTTTTATTTTTTTATTTTTAGGGCCACATCTGAGGTATATGGAAGTCCCCAGGCTAAGGGTCAAATTGGAGGTACAGCTGCTGGCCTACACCACAGCCACAGCCATGCTGGATCTGAGCCGAGTCTGCAACCTACACCACAGCTGGTGGCAGTGGCGGATCCTTAACCCACTGATAGAGGCCGGAGATCAAACACTCATCCTCATGAATACTAGTTGGGCCCGTTAACCGATGAGCCATGAAGAGAATTCCCAGAAGCGGTGGTTTTATTTATTTATTTATTTTTATTTTTTGTCTTTTTGTCTTATTATGGCCGCACCTGCAGCATATGGAGGTTCCCAGGCTAGGGGTCTAATCAGAGTTGTAGCCGCTGGCCTACACCACAGCCACCGCAACACCAGATCCAAGCCTTGTCTGCAACCTACACCACAGCTGGCAATGCTGGATCCTCCTTAACCCACTGAGCGAGGCCAGGGATTGAACCTACAACCTTATGGTTCCTAGTCAGCTTTGTTTCCACTGCGCCACGAGGGCAACTCTTTTTTTTTTTTTTTTAAGAACTGGTGGTTTTAGATGCAGGACGATGACTAGTTTTCCAGGCAGGTTTAGAGAAGAAGAGCATCACAAGCAAATGGAAAATGTTTGCACCAGCATGAGGATTACAATGGCACAGTGTGTTCAGGGAACCGGAAGTTGTTGGTATTGTCAGGGACCAAAATTCAAGGAAGTGGGTGGAGGGAGTTGGAACTGCCAAAGCAGGTAGGTCTCAAAATGCAAGAAGCCCTGTGAGCCAGCCGTGTTAAAGGTTCTTGCCAGTGTATGTGGATGGTGATGCCTTTTAGGTGGGGGAAAGGATGGTAGTGTTTTTGAGAGATGGTCGCTCAGGTTGGGATGGAAGCGTTTGGGGTATAAGAATGGAGGCACCAGCTGACTTTGGTTTTATACAAGCACAGGGCTGTTCACTTTGATACTTACCCTTTTTGAGTTTAGGCATGTTTTGTAGTGTTTTTGGTTTTGCATTAATTTTGTTTCTGGATGCACCTGCAGCATGTGCAAATTCTTGGGCCACGGATGGAATCCGAGAGCCACAACTGCAACCTACACCACAGATATGGCAACACCGGATCCTTTAACCCACTTCCCCAGGTGGAGGATTGAACTGTCGTCTCTGAGGAGACCTGAGCTGCTGCAGTTTCTTAACCACTGTGCCACAGCAGGGACTCCTGTTGTGTAGTTTTAACAATCCTTCTTCTCACTTCAAAGTATCCTCATCTCTGATATGGCAAAATGGTATCACTTACTTCATTTTGCATGTGGGGAATCTGGGTAAAACCTCTGTAAGTGAAGCTGAGATTAGAACTTGCATGCCTACGCCTTCATTTTCCCTCTTTCTTTTTCGTTCTTTCTTTCCTCCTCCCTCCCTCTCTCCCTTCTTTCTTCCCTCCCTTCTCTCTCTCTCTCTTTCCTTCTTTCTTCTTCAATCACAGGAAAATGTTCTCCTAAATTACTAAAGACATTGCCTAGAGATGGGGCAGTGCTCCCAAAGCAATCAGTATGATTGCTTAAAAAAAAAAAACAGACACTCAATGGGGTGTATTTTACTGGGTGAAAAATTCAGTTGCCAAGCACACATTGTACACATAGGTGTGTGTAAATATATATGTATTTGTGTATATAGATTATCTCTCTCTAGGTACATGCATACGTATATACTGAATTGCACGTAAATTGTGTGCTTTCCAATACCGATGAATTTGGTCGCACATGGTCAAACTTTGATCTTGGTTTGTTACGTACCTGCGTTAGGAAAAAACCGCACATCAGGTTCAGAGGCATCTAGTCCCTTGGAAATAGAGTTTTTCTGTAGGGACCTTTCAAATGAGAATCAGTGAATAAGAGCTATAATATCACCTGTGTGTTTCTCTGCTGCTGCTGGTTTACAAGAGTCCAACCAGTGATCCTATTCCCCAGAGAGAAAACATTTCTTTAAAGGCCAGATTTCTCCATGAGGAGTCTTTCTAGCATTTTCTTTTTTTAATACAAAATCCGCCCAACAAGAAATGCCTTTGCCCGTGTTAGCACCTGGCTCCAATTATGAGGGTTTTTTTTTTTTCCTTATTAATGGCTATAAAGAGGCAGGTTGTGTAACCAGGCATAACTTTCACAGCTAAAAATAACCTAATCTCTGTTAGCAGGTCTTCGGGCACAAAACAAGGAAATTTTCTTCATGTAACACTCATTCGGTGAGTTCACTTTTCACTTATCTGAAGCCATGCCCCCCGGAAGGGCCATTAGTCATAAAGGTTCTGGCTTTGAGTGTTAGGAAAATCTGTAACCACACATGTCAAGGCATAAAATTCTCCAGAAGAACAAATAAGATTCCTAAAGAATTTCCCAGATGTCTTAATAGCACCATGTAATAGCTGGCACAGATGTCCTGGCCCTCCTGTTTGACTAGGCTGTTAAGCCTGAGATAGTGTATATTAGGATTATCTCAGACACGCTGCAGAGAGAAGCAAGGATTCTTCTGGAGTCAGGCTGAATAGACCGATCCCTTCTTCATTATAATTGCAGTCTGCTCAAACATAGTTTATCTAGGACTTCCCAGTGTGGCTCAGTGGGTTAAGAACTCAACTAGTATCCATGAGGATGCAGTTTCGATCCCTTGGCCTTGCTCAGTCGGCTAAGGATCCAGCACTGCTGCAAGCTGTGGCATAGGTCACAGATGTGCGTAGGATGTGATGTTGCTGTGGCTATGGTGTAGATCTCAACGGCAGCTCTGATTTGACCACCCAGCCTGGAAACTTCCATATGCTGTGGGTGTGGACCTAAAAAGAAAGAAAAATTTAAAATTAAAAAGAATAGTTTATCTGGGAGTTCCCCTGTGGCTCAGAGTGTTAAGGATCTGGGGTTGTCATGGCACAAGCACAGGCTCTGGTCACTGCTGTGGTGCGGGTTTGATCCCTGGCCTGGGAATTTCCACCTGCTGCAGGCGAGGCCAAAAAAAAAAAAAGAAAAAAAAAGAAAAAACACTGTGCTAACCTTAGAACTAGAGATTTCAGAAGGATTGTTTTTCCTCTGGCTCCTGTTTTCCCTTGTCTGCTTGAGTACCCCGTGTTGTTTGGGCCCATTTTATGCCCGAACTGGAATTAATGGTGCTCTAAACTTGAGCTCAGTCAGGGAGCCTTCACCTAAGAAACTGTTAAGGAGCAGAGCTGTAAATCTAATCATCAAATATTGAATTATCTCTAATTTATTTACTTAGGGAATGGAGAGCCTGGAGTTCTGCAATCAAATGTGTCCGGATTGATGATGAAAGAGCATTTTTAAGAGCAGGAGGAACAAAGCTTTTAGTTTTTGGCTTTTTTCTTTCCCTCCCCTAGTAAAATGCCTCCAAACAGCAGGGTTGTTAATACTAAACTCAATTTAGAAAGTGAAGGTCCCGAGGCCTCTTTATGCCAGGCCCCTTGAACCTGGCAGCAAAACCACCTTCAGCCCTTACTGCTCACAGCCTCCTTGCTGTCTGTGAAAGATGAAATACAAACATATGAATCTTCCCCCCCAACCCCCACCCGCCCAGAAGCAGAAACCCAATGAAGTTCTAGCATTTGTTTGCCCTTCTGCTTGTTCCAGGTGAAAGGGGCAGAGAAATGACCCAGAGTTGCTCTTTCCTTGTCCCTGTTTTGCAGTCTCCAAATGCAGGGGGCACGTCTGACTGCTCTGTAGTTGCATACTCCTGTTGTTTTATTTTCTTTATTTTATTTTGTCTTTTTAGGGCCACACCTGCAGCATATGGAGGTTCCCAGGTTAGGGGTTGAATTGGAGCTGTAGCCTGGCCTACACCAGAGCCACAGCAATGCCAGATTCGAGCCGTGTCTGTGACCTACACCACAGCTCATGGCACTGCTGGATCCTTAACCCACTGAATGAAGCCAGGGATCGAACCTGGGTCCTCATGGTTACTGGTCAGATTCATTTCTGCTGTGCCATGGCGGGAATTCGCTCCTGTTTCTTTAACGGTGCAGAATCACAGAGAATGTTGCATTGAATTCTGCAGAGGATCAACCATTATAGAGTTATTCCCATGTACCCACCACAGATTTGATTACCGCATCATCTTGAATGATAAATGTAAGACCATATAACATATTCATCGACAGGAAATTTTCCTCAGATCCCCCTTCGATTCGTAGAGAGGATGAGTTATGTAAAACAGCAAACCAAGTAGTCCAGTGTTTTCGTTACAAACAGGAACCCCTCAGTGTACCCCACCTACACAATAAATGGCTGCTGTGTGTCTTATGTTTGTAAAATAAAACTGAAGTTATAATCCACAGATGAAGGTGTGGTTGTGTTTCCGAATCCACAGCAGGGCTTGCTCATCGCTGCCCATGAGATCACCTGTAGGTGTTCCAGAATCTTCAAGGGGACCGGGGGATGCTGAGAGGATGTCCTGGGTTAGTCTCATAGGTTATTCAGATTTAAACACCTCCATCCCTCAACACATCCATTCTGAAACTCTTTTAATCTAAAGCAGTGGTTCTTAATGGGGGGTGGGGGGGATTTTGTCTCCCAGGGGACACTTAGCGATGTCTGGTGACATTTTTCATTGTCCCAACCATGGGAAGGTGGTGGGGTAACACTGGCATTCGTGAACAGAGGTCAGCCTTGCTAGTAGCCACATGTGTAGGACACCCAACCGCAACAAAGAATTTTGTGGCTGCAAAGTCCCTTTGTCCATAATGATGAGCCGGAGATGTTGGATTTAAGTGAACTTGAGTTCAAGGGGTGGCACCTTACAGCCTATGAACTAAATCTGGCCCTTCTGCCTGTTTTATTATTATTATTATTATTATTATTATTTATTTATTTATTTTGGTCTTTTTGGCTTTTCTAGGGCCTCTCCTGTGGCACATGGAGATTCCCAGGCTAGGGGTCGAATAGGAGCTGTACCCACCGACATACGCCACAGCCACAGCAACGTGGGATCTGAGTCACGTCTGCAACCTACACCACAGCTCATGGCAACGCCGGATCCATAACCCACTGAGCAAGGCCAGGAATCGAACCCCCGCAACCTCATGGTTCCTAGTCGAATTTGCTAACCACTGTGCCACGACGGGAACTCCCTGCCTGTTTTTATAAGTAAACTTTTATTAGAATGCAGCCATGCTCGTTCCCGTACATATTGTCCATGGTGCTTTCATGCTGCAAAGATACAGCTGAGTAGTTGTGACAGAGATTGTGTGACTACAGAGCCTAAAATATTGATTATCCAGTGCTTTACAAAATAGTCAAATGGAATTTTATGATGTCAATAAGCATGTTAATTTTTCAGATCAATTTAGGTACTATTAAAAATAGTCACAGCATCGGAGTTCCCGTTGTGGCACAGTGGTTAATGAATCCGACTAGGAGCCATGAGGTTGCGGGTTCAATCCCTGGCCTTGCTCAGTGGGTTAACGATCCGGCGTTGCTGTGAGCTGTGGTGTAGGTTGCAGACGGGGCTCGGATCCCACATTGCTGTGGCTCTGGCGTAGCAAAAAGACAAAAAAAAAAAAATCACAGCATCCAATGAAGGCCCATATGCAGAAATAGATCTAAGGTTCTGTGGGACCTGACTTGTATTTTGTTTTATTTATTTTTAATTTTTCCCCCCCACAGCATGCAGTGGCTTGATAGGGGATCTCAGTTCCCAGACCAGGGATTACACCCCAGGGCGCATCAGTGAAAGTGTCAAGTCCAAAGATCTAGACCACCAGGGAACTCCCCTTGAGCTGCATTTTAAAAATGACTCTTTAGAGTTCCCATCACGGCTCAGCAGAAGCGAATCTGACCAGCATCCATGAGGAACAGGTTCCATCCCTGGCCTCACTCAGTGGGTTAAGGATCAGGCATTGCCATGAGTGGTGGTGTAGGTTGCAGATGGGGCTCAGATCTGGCATTGCTGTGGCTGCAGTGTAGGCCAGCAGCTATAGCTCTGATTCGATCCCTAGCCTGGAAACCTCCATATGCCACGGGTGTGGCCCTAAACAAACAAACAAATAAATAAAAATAAAAATGACCTCTTTAAAAAGGTCGTTTATGTATGGCATGAAAATAAGTCTCAAAACAGCATTGGAGCCTTGCAAATTCAAGTCCCTTTCTTTCCAGAAAAGCTCACATAAAGCAGCTTCCTGGCTGCATTCTGGCTTACCCTCTCCCACAACCCTCTATAGCACTACAAGCCATGGGCTTCGAGCCCCAAATTAGCATCTCTAGGTTTTCAACACTGCATAGATACACCCAGTATGATGTCTTTGTTCATTGATCAATGAGATCTGGAGAGACAGCTTGAATTCCAGCTCTGCCCTCACAACTATGTGAAGGTGGGCAAGTGAGTTCATCTCTGTCTCATACCTTACATAGTCAGAACGTAGGCTGTGCCTTTAAGTGCCTGATCTCTGTAAGCTCTTGCTGAATTCTCTCTCTCTTTTTTGACCACACCCATGGCATGTGGAAGTTCCCATGCCAGGAACTAAACCCATGCCACAGCAGGGACCCCAAGCCACTGCAGTGACAACGCCAGATCCCCAGAGCCAGCAAGGAACTCCATTTCTTTTTGATTTAAGCAAATGTAGAAAGGCTTTTTTTTTTGTCTTTTCTAGGGCTGCACCCGGGGCATATGGAGGTTCCCAGGCTAGGGGTCTAATCAGAGCTGTAGCTGCCAGCCTCCGCCACAGACACAGCCACAGCCACAGCCACACCAGATCTGAGCCGTGTCTGCAAGCTACAACACAGCTCACGGCAACGCCGGATCCTTAAGCCACAGAACAAGGCTAAGGATAGCACCCGAAACCTCGTGATTCCTAGTGGGATTTGTTAACCACTGTGCCACAGCGGGAACTCCTGTCCTAGAAAGTTTATATTATCTGTTTTATTGCCATTTCCCCCCTAGTTAAAAGAAAATCAGTGTCTTAAGACCAATATTCTTAGTTTCAGCTCTAGTCTAGACCTTGGCATTTAAATCATTCTAAAATGATCTGCCTATAAATCACTACTCTTCCTTCAGCTTCTTCTCTTGCAATTAGTCCAACAAACCCTGCTACATCAAAACAAATTTTTTCTACTTTATTGTGTTTCATGCTCAGAAATAGGCTTGAAGCTCTCCATGTAAGAGGCACAAATAATTTGGCTATAGCATTCTAAGACACATTTCTTTTTCTGAAGATTTTTCTCAAACATTCAAGTGGCTACAAATCTCGTCTAATTTTTCCCCAAGTTATCAGCAGGTTATTAACTCTATTGTTCATGTTTCAGATGTGAATAAGCCTCTCGACTGGATGTCTTTACCCGAAATAGTTCTACAATGCATAGCTTTTTAATTTTATTTATTTATTTATTTATTTATTTATTTATCTTTCTAGGGCCACACCTGTGGCATATGGACGTTCCCAGGCTAGGGGTCGAATTGGAGCTGCAGCTGCCAGCCTATGCCACAGCCACAGCTGCCAGCCTATGCCACAGCCACAGCAATGCCAGATCAGAGCCACATCTGTGACCTACACCAAAGCTCATGGCAAAGGTGGATCTTTAACCCACTGAGTGAGGCCAGGGATTGAACCCACACCCTCATGGATACTGGTCAGGTTTGCTACCACTGAGCAAGATGAGAATTTCTCCAATGCATAACTTTTTTTTGTTTGTTTTTTTAAGGGCCACACTTGCGGCATATGGAGATTCCCAGGTTAGGGGTCAAATTGGAGCTGTAGCCACTGGCCTACACCACAGCCACAGGAATTCGACAGATCCAGGCTGTGGCTGTGACCTACACCACAGCTCACGCAGTGTCTGATCCTTGACCCACTGAGCGAGACCAGGGATCAAACCTGTATCCTCATGGATACTAGTCAGATTCGTTTCCGTTGAGCCACGATGGGAACTCCTCCAATGCATAATTTTAAATCAGAGTTTGAGCTTGTGTGTTCAAGTCAAGAACTAAAGACTTGCAGGATTCATCTTGCCCCAAGTGCTATTTCTGACATGGCACCAAGAAACGAGGTGGGGGAGGGGGAGGATACAACATTGATGGGGAATGGGAAGGTGGGGGCCTTGGTAACATTTGTCATTGCTATCCATTGTCATGTTCATGATGTTTCCAGACTGTACACAAGATGTACACAGGATGTTTCCATATTTTACACATTGCGATGCCGGAGGAATTTACCTGAATTTCTGTGACCATCACCCATTTCTACCTGGTCCTCATCTTCTCATGAGTTTGTAGCATAATCACAAATAGGCAGGGCTGGAAAGTACATTAGAGAGAGTTTTTTTCCTGTAGGCAAACTAAAATGCAGATAATTTTAGTAAAAGCTGATTATCAGTAAGATTAAGTCTATGAAACAGATTCTGAAATCTTAGTGGGAACTTTTTTTTAATCAATAATTTTCACTTAAAGTAATACAAGTATATAAATTAAAAAAAAGTATAAAAAGGATTTTAACAGAAAACAGCTTTCCTCAGAGTTCCTGGTGGCTTATTGGGTTAAGGGTCCAGCATTGTCACAGCTGTGGCTTAGGTCACTGCTCTGGTGCCAGTTCGATCCCTGGCCTGGGAACTTCCACATGCTGCAGGAGCAGCGCCCCTGCTCCCCAAAATAAAGTCTTCCCCTGACCAAACCCTATCAATGCTCCAGTCACATTCCTCAGAGGCAAAGTGTTTAGCTGAGCTCTTTTCAGGGAATTTGCCTCCATAATTCTAAATGGGATGCTTGTGTAATCATTTCCTGATTTCCATTTATGGAAATGATCTATTGCTTGCTGCTTGTGTTAAATAACTTGAAGGGCAATACGGGTAGAAATTAAAAGCAAGAGCCGTGGAGCCAGATGTCCTGGGCTGAGATCACCCCTTCCCAGCTGTGGGACCTTGAACAAGCTACTTGATCAGTACCTAAGCTTCCTTGTCTGTGTCATGAACAGAAGAACTGAACCAAAGCTTTCTCAAAGCGGGGTGTGAGAGTTGCATGGATGAGCATATGTAAAGCATCTAGAACAGTCTCCAGCACACAGTAGGTGCTCAATCACAAGCCATTCCCCTACCTCCTCATTCACCCAAGACCACACTTACAGATACATCTCTAAGTGAGCAACTATATAATTGGGACCCAAAACTATTTAAGAAGAGAACTACGTGACTCCTCCAATTCCCTCTCCTTTCTTGACCAGATTTTTGTTTCTATCCCAAAACCAATTTTTTCCAGAAATGAATAACACCTTCATTTACTTTTCATCTTCTCTCTTTTCATGATACTTATCTCTTGAAAGATGCCTCAAGTAAAATTGTTTTCCAAGATATTTTTCCAAATCAATGACTCTTCATATGAAAATAAAGTATTATAAAATAAAATAAGGAGTTGCTGCTGTGGCATGGTGGCTTAAGGATCCAGCATTTTCTCTGTAGTAGCAAAGGATGAAGCTGTGTCTCAAATTCTATCTGTGGCCTGAGAACATCCATATGCTGTGGGTGTGGCCAGAAAAAAATAAATAAACAAAATAAGTTTGGCAGAGTGTTCCATCTGCATTGGTTAGGCTGCAGTCTTGCAGAACAACCATACAGGATTCCCTGTTTAGTGTATGTCATGTCTTCCTTTTTACTTTTCTCATTGCAGGAGCATATTTTCCAGTACCTTCCATAGAAAGAGCTCAAGGAATATACTTTTTGGACCCCTGGACTGTATGGAACTGCCTTTCTTCTCTCATCATGCTGGGCTGACAGCTTGGGCTCTGCTTAGAATTCCAGGTTGAGGAGTTCCCATCGTGGTACAGTGCAAATGAATCCAACTAGGAACCATGAGGTTGCGGGTTCAATCCCTGGCCTCGCTCAGTTGGTTAAGGATCTGATGTTGCCATGAGCTGTGGTGGCATTGCCATGAGCTGTGGTATAGGTCACAGACGTGGCTCAGGGATCTGGCGTTGCTGTGACTGTGGTGTAGGCCTGCAGCTATAGATCCAATTTGACCCCTAGCCTGGGAATTTCCATACGCCATGGGTATGGCCCTAAAAAGACCAAAAGACAAAAAAGAAAAAGAAAAAGAAAGAAAAAGAATTCTAGGTTGAATATTATTCCTTCAAAATGGTTAGAGTGGTATTTTCTAGCTTTTGAGGAGTTCATTACTCTTCTGATTAATGGTATTTGTTTTTGAACTATTTTTTATTTTTCTGAAAGCTTGCAAGATCCCTATCCTCAGGGACTTCTCATAATAATGTGACAGCTTTTTGTTTTTTAATGCCTGTGCTTTACACTTGGTGAGATTAAAATTTAGAAATTCATGTTCTTCCGTTCTAGAAAATGTTCTCGAATTATTCCTTTCATAAATTTCCTCCTATCCATTTTATCTGTTCTCTTTATGGAACCTATCCTAGTTAGATAATGGACTTCCTGGATTGATTTTCTAAACTATTCTGACTTTTCTCAATCTGGTTTTTGAGAAATTTCCTCAACTGTATGCTCTAACTCTTCATAAGAATCTCTCCTTTTTGCGATGAAGTGTTTTGCTTTTGAGAATTCTTACCTATTCTCGGATAGTGACTTTTTCACTCAGCATCCTCTTCTCATTAATGGCCTTAGGAGTGAACAAAGAGCAGTTCATTAAAGTTTGAATCAAGCCTATATATCCACCACATTTCATACCATGGTGAGCACAGCCCTACATCTGAGTTTATCTCTATATAAACTCAGGGATAATAAGGTTAAGAGATAAAGTCCCAGGAAAAAAATTACATTAAAATATAAATTTAGGAGTTCCCGTCGTGGCTCAGTGGTTAACGAATCCGACTAGGAACCATGAGGTTGTAGGTTCAATCCCTGTCCTTGCTCAGTGAGTTAAGGATCCAGTGTTGCCATGAGCTGTGGTGTAGATTGCAGATGTGGCTCAGATCCCGCGTTGCTGTGGCTCTGGTGTAGGCCAGCAGCTATAGCTCTGATTCGACCCCTAGCCTGGGAACCTCCATGTGCCTCGGGGGCAGCCCTAGAAAAGGCAAAAAGACTAAAAAATAAAAAATAATAAATTTAGAGTTCCTGGCTCAGCAAGTTAAGAACGTGACTAGTATCCTTGAGGATGCAGCTTTGAGCCCTGGCCTCCCTCAGTGGGTTATAAATTGGGTGTTGCCATGAGCTGGGGTATAGGTCACAAAGGAGGCTTGGATTCAGCATTGCTGTGGCTGTGGCATAGGCCAGCAGCTGCAGCTCAGATTCATCCCCGACCCTGGAACTTCCCTATGCCATAGGTGCAGTCCTAAAGAGAAAAAAAAAAAAATCAATTTATAGAGACAGATCTGTCAGGATGACAAAAGACATTGAGATATGTTAGTCAGGGCCGTCTTGCCCAGTCTTAAGGCTCTAGAAATGTTATCTTTGATAACATTTGATAAGCATAGGATTTTTGAACAAATGAGTTGAAGGGAGTGAAATAATCACAATTTTATTTACTCATGAAAATGTTCAACTAGGTCCTTATTTTCTATTTCTATAATTCCCAGACATATCGACCTAATTTTCTGCTCTGTCCTCAGGCTTGAAAGCAGCCAGTTGGTGGAATAGAACCTAACTAGGCTTTAGAATGACCTGGGAAACTAGCTGTTATTTTTTTTTTCATGTATATATATACATATATGTATAGGGCTGAATATGTGTTTATGTAGCTATTTCAGGACCAAACCCTAAACCTGCTGGATCAGATTCTTTAGGCATTGATCTCAACATCTCTTTCAAAAGCATCACTGTGATTCTGTCCCTATATTTGAAAATCCCTGAAATCCATGCTCAGACTGATCTCCATCGAATGTCTGTGTCTGATATGAGAGTTTAGCACCAAGCCAGTCCCCTGGGAGTCATTGTCTCCTCCTTACAACTCAGAATCTACTAGACTCTGAGCTGACCTTATTGTCAGAGATGGATTTTCACCCCATTTCACCAGGATGTATGATCTTGGCTAAGTTATTTAACCTCTGCGAACCCAAGAACTATGTGGGGAGAATCATAAGCACCAAGATGGTAGAAAATATGCTTAATAATCTGGAAGAGTCTTTAAAAAAAAACAGTCATTATTATTATTATTTTTTTAGTTTCCTCTCTCTCTTGATGGCTTTTTGGATGCCTGCTTCCTGCTCATCAGGTGGGAGCCTGTAAACTCTCTGGCACCGTATCTCTGGCCGCTTGACCTGATGACTTGCTCTTGGTGGGTCCCTTGTCTGTAGTAAGTCTCCTTCAGGGGTGTGGATCTTCCTTAGATTCAGTCCCAGACAGTGGCGTTTCCTGATCTGAATGCCTTATCCTTTTCCTGACTTTGTGATTTCCTGACCTTGAGCATCTTGAGGGGCGGCTGTCGGGGAGGGGAAATAGAGCTGAGATTTGGAGTTCACCCTGGCTCTCTCACCTCCTAATGGCACGACCCTGGTAGTTTCAAAAGGCATTTCTGGGCACATCTCTGAACCACTAAGTTAACCAACACTGGGGTTGTCCTAGCTTGGGATGAACTACTATATAAGAGAGCACACCAGTGCTCTCTTAAACAACAGAAACCATTCTGTTGTTTAAGACAATTTGTGGGGGCGTGTTCCGTTTCCTCCATTGAAATCATCCAACTATATGATCTCTTCAGCATATCATTTTAAATGATACACTTCGGAGATTTAATTCCCTGCTTCATTAAATGAAGATCACAAAAGCTGTATCATTGAGTTGTTACAAGTTACGGAGATAATATTTACAAATGATTTAATAGGGTGTTTGGTAGAGGATAGAGTTCCATACATGATGGCAAGTATCACCCTGGACCAGGGTTCCTTTTATTATATCATCCTGCCTTCGAGTCAATTTAAAAGTATAACCAGGATGTTACTTCGGAAATTGCATCTAAAGAACCCAGATGTCAATATAATATTCTGAGGTAAGATAAGAAACCAAGAAGCAAAATTTCAAAGATTTTAGCTAGTTGGGCTTTGGGGAGATTTGTTTTTTCTTTTTTCTTTTTCTTTTTTTGGTTTTTTTATGACAGCATATGCTGCATTTGGAAATTCTCAGGCTAGGGGTTGAATCAGAGCTGCAGCTGCCCAGCCTACACCACAGCCACAGCAATGCTGGATCCAAGCCACTTCTGCTACCTATGCTGCAGCTTGCAGCAATGCAGAATACTTAACCCACTGAGTGAGACCAGGAATCAAGCCTGGATCCTTAACACTATGTCAGGTTCTTAACCCACTGAGCCACAAGGAGAACTCCTTGCTTTTGTTTTTGTTTTCTTAAGCAGATTCACGACTTTTTAAAAAAGTATTATTATTATTATTATTATTATTTTGTCTTTTTTGCCTTTTTTTCTAGGGCCGCTTCCCGCAGCATATGGAGGTTCCCGGGCTTGGGGTCTATTCAGAGCGGTAGACGCTGGCCTACACCACAGCCACAGCAAACAGGATCTGAGCCGCGTCTGTGACCTACACCACAGCTCACGGCAACGCCAGATCCTTAAGCCACTGAGCAAGGCCAGGGATCGAACCCGCAACCTCATGGTTCCTAGTTGGATTCGGTAACTACCGCGCCACAATGGAAACTCCAGATCCATGACTTTTAAGCACTTGCCCACGTCTCCAGTAACAGGCTTGAGGAAAGAATGTTCAGGAGTATTTCCTTGGAGAGAACTGTGATGAGAATTCTATTCTCAGACACACAAACACCCCAGATGGGAGAAACATTCTCCTACCATCTCCGGCCGAAAGAGGAACTTCAAGGAATCTGGTCAGAGCATTAAATACATGCAGCAGAGTGGGGAGAGAGACAGAGTCAACTCTCTGAGAAATTCAAAAGGTGAAATAAACACTGGCTCCCTGTTGCTGATAGATGAGCTGAAGAGTGGCTGTACTGGTTTGACCATTGTGGACAATGGATACCCAAGTATTTCCAGTGGCCCAGATATGAGCCTTCCATAAACCTTCCAATAGGGCCACCAGAAGGGTCCATCTGGCTTCTGTTGCTATGTCCTCAGAAACTAAGGAAGGAGAAAGTGACAGCCATAAAAGTGTAAATCAAAATAAAATTAATTAATTAATTAATTAAATCATAAACAGAGTTCCCGTAGTGGCTCAGCGGTAACAAACCCTACTAGTATCCATGGGGACACAGGTTCGATCCCTGGCCTTGCTCAGTGGGTTAAGGATCTGACGTTGCCATGAGCTGTGATGTAGGTCACAGATGAGGCTTGGCTCTGATGTTGCTGTGGCTGTGGTGTTGTCTTATGGCTCTGATTCAACCTCCATGTGCCATGGGTGGGGCTCTAAAAGAAAAGCAAAAAAATAAAATTAGGAAAGTGTAAATCATCCATGTCAAGAGAACTTTGGTTACCCAGTGAGGTG
This sequence comes from Phacochoerus africanus, assembly GCF_016906955.1. NCBI lineage: Eukaryota > Metazoa > Chordata > Mammalia > Artiodactyla > Suidae > Phacochoerus > Phacochoerus africanus. The sequence continues at coordinate 54,208,371 of NC_062546.1, forward strand.
AGAAAGAAGGACTTTAAAGAACCTGCAAGGCTGCCATGAAAGAGAAAGAGAGAACTCTGGGGCCCCAAGAGCACAGGGCCCTGCCCTTAGGGCAGGTCAGGAGGTTCCAGCTCCCCTGTACCCTCCCCCACCCTCTGCACACTGATGGCCCATTCTTTTAGGTGGGAGAGAGGCTACCTCCAGTGAAGATGGAACCATTCACCAGTGTGTGGCATTGGCTTTCCCAGTTCTGAATGGAGACTTTTGTGACATAAAGGCATTCTATGTCTAGCACAGGGAAATCTACTCCATGGTTTGTAATAACCTATAAAGGAAAAAAGAATGATTATGTTTCTGTGGGTGACTGATTCAGTTTGCTCTACACCTATAACTAAAACAACATCATAAGTTAATTATACTCCAATAAAATTTAAAAAAAGAGGAGTTCTTGTTGTGGCTCAGCAGAAATGAATCTGACAAGCATCCATGAGGATGCAGGTTCGATCCCTGGCCTCACTCAGTGGGTTAAGGATCTGGTGTTGCCATGAGCTGTGGTCCAGGTTGCAGACGAGGCTCGCATCCTGCATTGCTGTGGCTGTGGTATAGGCCAGCAGCTACAGCTCTGATTCCACCCTAACCTGGGAACTTCTGTATGCCCTGGATGCTGCCCTAAAAAGACGAAAAAGAAAAACAAAAGAGAGAGAGACCATGGATGGGCCTAGAGATTATCCTACTAAATGATGTTAGACCGTGAGAGACAAACATCACATGATATCACTTAAATGTGGAATTCAAAAAAAAAAAAAGGATATGAATGAACTTATTTGCAGAAATTTGAGAAACAGACTCAAAGACTTTAAAAAACTTATGGTTACCAAAGGGGACAGGTGTGGGAGAGGGAGGGGTGCAATGGGGGTTTAGGATGGAAATGTTCTAAAATTAGGTTGTGATGATGGTTGTACAACTATAAATATAATAAAAATTTTAAAAACAATAAAACAAAATAGAAAGAAGGAAACATTTCAAGGCACACTTTTATAAGAAAATTATCACTTGCAATTATTTATCTATCTCAGGATAGTCTGACAACTGTGCAACTAATTCAAAATAGAGAACTAAATTATACAGTGAGGAAGTCAGAGCAGAGCAACAAACACAATTTCTTTTCTTTCTTTTTTTTCTTTTTATGGCTGCACCTGCAGCATTTGGAAGCTCCCAGGCTAGGGGCTGAATAGGAGCTGGACCTGCAGCCAGAGCCGCAGTCACAGCAACACTGGATCCAAACCTTTTCAGTGACCTACACTGTATCCCCGTAATCCACTCACAGAGGCAAGGTCAGGTCCTTAACCCGCTGATCCACAACAGGAGCTCCCTACCCTCCAATTTCAAATGTTATATCATCAGGTCATACTAGACTCCCTGGTTAACTTTATAATTAGAAAATATTATAAACATAAACATTATGATACTTTATGTTAGTAAAATGTCATTTACCTGTTTAGATACTGAGGATTCTGAAAAAAATCTCATTTTAAAAGACATTCTTGGTCTTTTAATTTTGGGGGGCCTCTCCACTATTTTATCTAGGAGCATGGAAATAACTACCGCAGAGAATAGGCTTAAAGGAAAAATAAAAATTATACAAAGGGAGTTTCCATTGTGGTTCCGTGTAATGAACCTGACTTGTATCCATGAGGATGTGGCTTTGATCCCTGGCCTAGCTCAGTAGGTTAAGGATCTGGAGTTGCCACGAGCCATGGTATAGGCCTGTGGCTACAGCTCCAATTCAACCTCTAGCCTGGGAACTTTCATGTGCCGCAGGTGTGGCCATAAAAAGACCAAAAAAAAGACAAAAATTAAACACAGGCACAATATTGTAAATTGACTATAATAAAAATTGAAAAAAAAAACACAAACAAAATTGCTTGTGTGTTTACACCACATGAGTTCAGATCTTTTGATAGACCAATTACATAATTTCCTATTATACATTCATTCTGTGTTCCAGAGATGAATAAAGTCAGACACAATTGAAAAAAAAATTTAAATTAAAAAAAAATCAGACACAATCACTGTTTCACTAAATTGTAGGTTGCTGGGGTTACTCACTGGCTCATACCTATTGTTGCATCCTTTATATCAGCTCAAGGCCTTCTTCCCAGAGCTTTGCCAACTATTGATGGAGATGGAAATAGCAGTCATAAGATAATTAGAAGACCTGAGTTCTAGCTAGATTTTTGAGACAGAAAATCAGTGAGGCATGGCCTATTTACCGACCTTTTCTGATGCTCCATTAGAATATCTTTAAATTGAGAGTGAATGGGCTGAATAAACCATAGGATACTTTCTAGGTTTAAAATTCTACAATTCTATTGCAGCATTATTCACAAAACTTAAAAATTGGAAACAACCTTAATGTTAAATGATGCATTAAATTTAATATGAATGGATATTTAAATAATCAATGGATAAATAACGTGGGGTTTGTCCATACAATGGAATATCGATTGTCAATAAAAGGTGGTAAGGCACTGATGCTGGCTTCAACAGGGATGGACTTAGAAAACCTAAGTGAAAGAAGCCAGACACAAAAGATCCATGTTGTATATTTTTATTCTTTGGAAAATCCAGAATAGGGAAATCTATAGTCTCAGCAAGTAGATCAATGGTTACTCAGGGGAGGGGAGGGGCTAAGGGGAAAGGGGAGGGGCTAAGGGGGGGAGGGACAGCACCTGATGAAAGATAGGAGAGGTTTTGGGGAGGTGATGAGGAAGTTCTAAAATTCATTGCTGCAACGGTTGCACAACTTCGTAAATATATTAAAAATCATTGAAATTACACCTTAATTCAGTGAATTGTATGGTTTGGGAATTATATTTCAATAACACCGCTATATTTTTAAAATCTTTGGTTTTGTGTATAAATGACAGAAATAATCAGAATACACAGAGTTAAAAAATATAGTAACAGGTCAGAGGAAGCAAATGTGATAAATTCATTTTCTAGTAATATCACAGCTATTCAAAGAGAAGATGTTGCTATTTTTATTTGCTGCATTTCAATAATATACATAATCTGGATTTAGGTGTGATTTATCAGAGAATGAAAGGAAGAAAGACACTTTAGTTGTTCCTTGGTGGCCTAGTGGGTTAAGGATCCAGTGTTGTCACTGCTATGGTTCTGGTCAGTGCTGTAGTGAGGTTTCAGTCCCTGGCCCCAGCACTTCTGCATACTGTGGGTGAGGCCAAACACACCCACACACACATGCACACACACACGCACATACGCACACTCACTTTAGGGTCAGAAGGCTAATTTTATCCTTTTCTCCTTCTAAACTCTTAAGTTCTGACTGTAAAATTGTTCTCCATTATCTTCCTTCATGATGTATATCATTGAGAGGTGAAGAATTAAAATATATAGGTAGGAGTTCCCGCTGTGGAACAGTGGATTAAAGAATCCAACTACATCAGCTCAGGTCCTTGCGGAGGTGCAGGTTTTGTCCCCAGCTTAGTGCAGTGGGTGAAAGCATCTGGCATTTCCATAACTGTGGTTCATATACAATCCCTGGACAGGGAGCTTCTTTATGCTTCCGTATGCCGTAAGATACGGCCATAAAATCAAAAAAAAAAAAAAAAACTCTTTTTTAAGTTTTAAAAATAAAATATGTAGGTAATTCCTAAACTTTCTTTTTAAGTGGTTTTAATTTTTTTAAGGTGAAAATACTTGCATCTTTTTCTTCTAACTAAGGGGAAAGGAGAAGGACACATATGTTGAGATCCTATTCTGCACTTCATTATATACCAAGTGAGTTTACATATATCATCTGATTTACTCCTTACAAAAATCCTTAACAATGTAAGAATGACCCCGATGTCACAGAAGGACAAGCTGACGCTTCGACAGGAGTTGTGCAAATGCACAAAATGGTACTTGGTAGATTGGGATTTGATTTTCACTTGTTCCATTTTAAAAAGACAGAATACAGAAGTTGAATTTCAACTATGTTTGTTTTTATCCAGAGCCCTTCAGATTCAGGATAAACTTGCCAGCCTAAGACTGGATGCCTTTGCTGATCTGGCCCCTATTTCTTATGATCTCTTAGGACTTTAATAGTCATAAGGTCTTCAGCTCATAGTGATGTTTTCTTACTTGTATTCAACTAAAATGTCCTTTTCACTTAAATTAGTTTTATTTTTCTTTGGTGCAAAGTCCTAACATGAGTTCAAGTTGATGTTCTAACCTGTCTGAATGTGTTTGCTTAATGATGGGGGAGGACCTTCAGGGATTATTTTCATTACTATTTGAGGCTAGGAGAGAGAGAGAGACAGAGACAGAGAGAGACGTAGCAGGTGGATCTGAGACAGTATCTGTCTCTGTTCTGGCCCCATGGAACTGGTACCTCTGGGAAGAGAGGGCCATAGACAGAAGCTATAAACTGCTCTGTTATTAAGAAAACTCAGGACCCCAAGAATTGACTTCAATGGCCAACTAATATGTTGTTAAAAGGAATATGGTAGAGACAAGCTCCTCCCTGGGCATGGACCCAACAAGCTCTGCTAGAACTCAGCAACACTGTTTCACCTAGAAAGGCTAGCATTTGAAATGCAGGAGAAACTCTGCCAAAGGGATGAACCTGAGTGTTCTCACACAGAACCACCAGTGGCCCTAGACGTAATGAGTGACCTTCCACAACTGACCTCACAGAGGGCCCACATCAACAAGAGGTATGAACCCATGGGCGTAAAACATTCTTTTGATTCACAGGAATATCTAAAGTTGCAAGGGATTGAGTTCCCATAATGGGAGAAGACATACGTCAGTCCAATTAGATGCATTATTGCTAATGTGACTCATTCACCCACATGGGCTATAATGACAGGGGAAACCTGAATTGTAATTTGATACTTCTACTCACTCCAACAACCGTAATCTGTCGTCGACTCCGTATTTATCTCTTCTGCACCGTGTGTTTTTCTTTTTTTGTGTGTGCAGTTGTTTAAAGATAAATATAAATTTATCAGGGCTAGGAGTCATGCATGTCATGTCGCTTCCTTTATACTGATCGAAATGCCTGGCTTCAAGAGTATATTCTCCAAACTTTACAGTTTATGGCCACAGCGCTTTCAAGTTCAGTCCCTTGCCCAAGTGAGGTCCTATAGGTGAGGTGAGACGGGGCAACTGCATGGATGGCATGCAGACACTCCTAAGTGTGACTCTTTTTTCTTTTCTTTTTCATTATTTCACCTTCTCTGTGAATCTGCCCCTTCTTCTGTCCACATGCAACCAGCAATGCTGTTGGGCAGCAAACTGGCCACAACACAGCTAGTCTAATAGAAAAAGAAAATTGAATAGCATTGGTTGAGTATTTACTAGGTATAAGGAACAGTGCTATGTAACCTGCCCACTTAATCTCTTTGGTCTTTGCAACAATTTGTGAGATGGCTGTGAATAACACCATTTTGCAGGTGGATAAATGGAGATTCACAAAGACAAGGGACCTGCAGTCAAGGAATAATTAAACAGTAGAGCCAAGCTAAGAGTCCAGGTCTTTCTTATTCACATTCCTTGCTGAAGAAGCCACGAAGCAGAAGCACACTATCAGCCTTTGAATCATCTGGAGGCCCCACAAACATAAACCTTTCCTGTGTCGGTGCTTCAGAGATCTGCAGATATCCTCAAAGATGCTCAAGTAGCAAGAATCTGTCAAGCATCTTTCTAAAGTTCACATTTCCCAAAGTCAACCCCACGGCTATTAAGATTTGCTTGGAGATTTTGCTAAGAGATGGGGATGAACCCAAAAAAGACAATGTGAGGAATTCCTAAATTCCTTTCACATGTGCTGAGTGTCTGTGTTGGCAAGGGGGCAGCTTTGATCTAACAACCAGATAACCCAGGAAGTCATCCCAAATTCTTCTAAATATCTATGTTGTCCTCAGGGCAGAACACAAGGGCATGTCACTTATGTTGACTCACCTGAAAAGAACAGCCAGGGCTCTAGGCTGTGTTGGGTTCTTCAGCTTCCCCTGTGAACAGGGCAGGAGGTAGCTAAAGATTAACCAAGCAAGCAAACTTCTTTGCTGTATCAACTAGGGGTAACTTTGAGGCCAACTGCTGGAATTCTGAACCCTTGGGCTGCACTGTGTGGTTTCCATAACAACAGAGGATGAGGAACATGAGGCAAACAGGCATGACTCACAAGAAATGTTTCTGCCCAGTTCCTCGGAAGCCAAATTTGGTCATAGGGGAACTTTCAGAGGATAGCGTCATCTCTGGCTTACTAATCACAGGCAAAGGGCAAAGGGTTCCTCTGTCAGAAAGCTTTCTCCATGAGTGACCAAAGGGGCATATTCATTCATCCGTGGAACTCGGTGCAGGGCGTGGGTCCCCTACTAGTCACACATAGCTGCTCCCTCCAAAGGCCCTACTGTCAGAGGGTGTCCTCTGGACACTGTGGAACATCAGATGGCTGCTGCACAATGGTATTGTATGTGACATATGGTGACCAGTTGGGGTCAGGCCACAGCAACCTGGACCATGACTTTTGGGAAGGGGGCTCAGCATGGCTGCTTGAACAGACTCAGCTTCTGTTGGATGGGGTGGCAGTGATGTAAGGAAGAGATGAGGGAGTTCGTTCTAGATTTTCTTCTTTTTTAATTTCATTTTATTGGAGTATAGTTGACTTAAACGATGTTGCATTAGTTTCAGCTGTACAGCAATGTGAATCCACCATGCATGTACATATATCCCTTCATTTTTCCCTGGATAGGTTATTACGAACTACTGAGTAGATTTTCCTGTGCTAGACAGTAGGTTCTCATTAATCGTCTATTTTATACAGTAGTGTGTACTGTCTGAGGCTCACAAATAGCCAGTCTGCAATTCACCTCCCACCACCCCTGTCCTGCAACTGGTTCAAATCTTTACAGAGGAAGCTGCCTTTCTTTTGCCTTCATGCCCTGCTGTGCTTTGCTGCTGTATCCCAAAGACTCTGCCCAGCCCCTCCCTCTGACAGATACTTACCCCTTCTGCACATCTTGCTGCTCCTTCCTCGATTTGTATCATCTCCATGTCCTTGAGGAGGATCCCCCTTTACGCTCATGGCCCCCATATTGCCTTTCCTCTCTTCACACCCTCTTTTGCCTCCTGTGTTCATTTGATCCACTTCCCACACAGCGACCAGACTGAGTTCTTAAAATCATGGACCCACTTTGCCATTCTTCTCTTTGAAACATGACATTGACTTGGCACTGCTCTAAGGGTCCAATAGCACGAACTCCATCACCTTGGATATCAAATTACCTTCCACTCCCTCCGAGCCACCAAGCTACCTGCCTGGACTCAGGGCCTTTGCACACCCGGGCCCTTCTGCCCTCTCCTCTTCACCTGGCTGAGGCATCCTTTACAACTCACTCTTTTTTGTCTTTTTAGGGTCACACACCTGCGGCATATGGAAGCTTCCAGGCTAGGGGTAAAATCAGAGCTGCATCTGCCGCCCTATGCCACAGCCACAGCGACACCAGATCCAAGCTGTGTCTGTGACACAGCTCACAGCCATGCTCAATCCTTAACCCACCGAGTGGGGCCAGGGATCAAACCCAAGTCGTCATGGATACTCGTCAGATTCATTACCGCTGAGCCACAGTGGGAATTCCTTTGACTCACTTTTCTCAGTAAGGACTATAAACTGGAGTTTGGCACTTGCCATCTGCCTCTGCATGGGTTTAATCATGAGCCACGGCAGCTGCTGACCTGCAGCATCCCCTGAGTGGAGCTCAGCAGGGAGATCAGGAATCACGCAGTCTGTGCTTTGGGAAAACTGGGAGAACAGGTCTTCAGAGAGTCAGATCGTTTTAGGGGACTATTTCATGTGCCCAATACTTGTATTTCCTCATATCTAGAAAAACACGAAAATCCTTCAGGGTGATGCCTGCTCCTTGTGACTAACCTGCCAGAGACCAGCAACAAACTTTTGTAAAATGTGGGCACGGCTGCATGCCCCTCCCCCTTGCCTTGATCCTATACACTGATGTCGGGTCCCCCTGCCTCTCTGGGGCAGTGTGCTCTGAAATACCACCCTTCCGGCTGGCTGGCTCGCTGTAGTTAAGTGTACACAACAAACGAAGTCACAGTCCTCTGGAATGCAGCCACCTCCAAGGGGGAGAGCCAGGGAGCCCGAGGGCTGTGAAAACTCAGGATACCCGATGGATGAGGTGCCTATCAAAGGAAAGATGTCAGTGAGCCCGGGCCTCTTTTGTTCCTGCCACCCTGCCCTTTGTTGCCAAAAATCCTATATATCCTGGCTGCCCCCTTGCTTCCTTGGAGTGGTTTTCTCAGGGATACCTGAGATGCTGTCTCCGGGGCTTATGTCCTAATTTTGCCCCCAAATAAATAAAACCTAACTCTCAACTTTCAGGTTGTGCTTTTTTTTTTTTTTTTAGGTCAACAGGACCAGCATGAACCACATGTTCCCTGGAGGTCTCCCGCATAACACCACCCTGTACTTTAGACTCATTCCCATATGCTGAAAAGAAAATAAATAAATAAATAAATAAATAAATAATATATATATAGATTTACATCTGTGACTAGTATTTGTTCCTGCCAGCTCAGGGGCAAGGTGACACATTGTGTCACTTTACACCCATGGCCTGGCCCACTGTGGGGCTACGAGCATATCACTAGGGAGGTTACACACCTCTCAGTTAAAGTGAATTTGAATCATCTTCTTTAAACACAGTGGGGAGATGTAGGAAAGGGATGTATTTACCCTGCAAGGTACTGCTTGTCCTCACTCAGGTAGTGACTACAAAAGTACACCACGCAAAAGATGTCCCTTATCTCACAATGTTTGGAACCGGTTGAATCAGTAGAGCAATTCAGGGAAGTTTCATGAGGCAAGCTCTTTAATCCTCTTAGGCACAGAGGAAAAGGCCACGGTCGTTCTGGCCAACGCTGGTCTTGAATCATTTCCTGTTAGCTCTGGAGACGCCTTGAGTGCAGAAGCAGACAGGCTTGGGAAGGACCTAAGTCTTTGGCAGGTGGGTTTGGCTCTGGGTCAGCTCCTGTGTAGCAGAGACAGCTTCCATGTTCCAAGGGCATAGCTCAGGGAAGCCCTGGCATCAGGGGTGGCTGAGTCAGTTCCAGACTGGCTAAAACCCTGTGGTACAGAGACATCCTCTGAAAAATATTTTGCATGAGGATGAACTGCCTTTTTTTCCCCCCATAAGACCATGGCAAAATTACAGAACAAATTCATTCAGAAGGAGCTTAATAATAACACAAGATGAAAATGGAAGTGTTTGAAACCTGAAATGCTGATTGTTCTATTCCAGGGTCTTCACATTTATTAATTAATTTTCTTTCTTTCTTTCTCTCTCTCTTTCTTTCTTTCTTTCTTTCTTTCTTTCTTTCTTTCTTTCTCTCTTTCTTTCTTTCTCTCTCTCCTTTCTTTCTTTCTTTCTTTCTTTCTCTATTTTATATTTTATTTTATTATTTTATTTTTTAAACTAAATTAAATTAAATTAAATTTAATTTAATTTAATTTATTTTTGATTTCTAGGGCCGCACTCACAGAATGTGGAAGTTCCCAGGCTAGGGGTCAAATCGAAGCTGCAGCGGCTGGCCACAGCCACAGCCATACCAGATCGGAGCTGCTTCGAGCAATGCCAGATCCTTAACCCATTGTGTGAGGCCAGGGATCCAACCCCTCACAGATAGTGAGGTTCATTACTGCTGAGCCACAATGGGAACTCCTAATGTATTTTGTTTTTGAGTCTCCCGAGGCTTTTGGAAGTTCCTGGGGCCAGAGATAGAATCTGAGCTGCAGTCTAGACATAAGCCACCGCAATGCTGGATCCTTACCCCATTGTACCCCGCACCTCCACAGAGACAAGCCATTAATCCATTGCGCCACAGCAGGAACTTCTGTCCTTACACTTAAATCCGGATGAAGGGACTGGGAGCCAGAGGGGTAGAAATGACAGAGCAAATATGCCCTAGCTCGTTTACTAAAGAATAAACCTCTGAAACAGGCAATGTTTTATCCCTTATTTGAATAAGGAAAATGAAGCTGAGAAGTTAAGTGACTTGCTCAGTGTCACAGGACTAGTGAGTGACAGGACCAGGAGGGAAGCTCAGGAGCGCGAGCTCCTTCAGGGTCCTGTTTTGCTCTGAGTGCAGTATTTTCAGGGGATTCCAGGCCTCCATTTAAAAAACAAACAAACAAACAAACAAAAAAACTTCAGTTTAGTTACTTATCCAGTCTGATCAACATGTGGAGAAATAATCTGGAAATGTTTCCCTTTTAAAATATTGTTAGAATACTTAGAATAAAGTATGCTAGTCTTTTTATTGGAAAACAGGTTTTAGTATCAGTCACTTGATATGGACATTTTTATAATTCAAAAGCTATGGAGTGTGGGCAATCTCAAATTGCATTTGTCATGGAATTGTCTCTCTCGACACCACAATATTTTATCTCTATTTTTAGCATTTAGCATATTGCCAGTGACGTGGTCGAAACCCAATAAATTGTTTATTGAAGGAATGAGCAAAGTTATACTAGCTAAGATAGAGACTTCTCAGCATGTTACACTTTTTACACAGAGACATGGCATTTTAATAAAATAGATGGGGAGTTTCCACTGTGGCCCAGTGAGTTAAGGATCCCGTGTTGCCACAGTTGTGAAGTAGGCAGATGTCTCAAGGCATCTTGGTGCAGAGGAAAGCACATGGGCTTTGGCACTAGAAAGATAAGTCAGCATTTCCCTCCAGAGCTCACTCACCTTGGGCAGGTGACTTATCTGCTCTGGTCCTGAGTTTTCTCATTGGTAAAGTGAGGATGTCAGCAGATACTTGCACTGATAGCTATAAGGATAACATAATAAATATAATGATGTGTAAGGAGTGGGCCACTCTTACCCTAAGTACGTGGGAAATGTTATTCCAGACCCACACCCCTATTATTTATTTATTTTTTATTTATTTTTTGTCTTTTGTCTTTTTAGGACTATGCCGGTGGCATATGGAGGTTCCCAGGCTGGGGGTCGAATCAGAGCTACAGCTGCCAGCCTACACCGCAGCCACAGCAACTCGGGATCCCAGCCACGTCTGTGACCTACACCACAGCTCATGGCAACGCTGGATCCTTAACCCACTGAGCAAGGCCAGGGATGGAACCTGCATCCTCATGGATACTAGTCAGATTCATTTCTGATGAGCCACAATGGGAACTCTCTTTTTTTGTTGTTATTAAATTATAGTTGATTAATAATGTTCCTTCAATTTTTTCTGTATAGCAAAGTGACCCAGCCATACATACATCTACATTCTTTTTTTTTATGCCATTTTCCATCATGCTCTAACCCAAGAGACCAGACACAGTTTTATAAAATAGGACCCCATTACTTATCCGTTCTAAACGTGAAAGTTTGCATATAATGCTATTTTTAGCAACATGGATGGAAACAGAAATTCTCATACTAAGGAAGTAAGTCAGAAAGAGAAAGACAAACACCACGTGAGATCACTTATATGTGGAATCTAAAATGTGGCACAAATGATTTATCTACAAAACAGAAATTGACAGACAGACATGGGGAGCAGACTTCTGTTTGAAGGGGGAAGAGGGAAGAAAAGCCCATACCCCTATTCTTAAATTACCATTTAAAAAGTGAAAGCAAACTATTACAATTAAAAATATTATTATTTAAAATGTATTGTTACCACTTAATTCTTGAGAGGAAAGTTTTTGTTTTAGAGCCCTAAAGTGTTTAACATTTATATCAGCTTTACCTAAGCAATGGTGACTCAAATGTTAATAGGTGATGGAAATTTTTTTTTTTTTTGGTCTTTTTGTTTTTTCTAGGGCTGCACCTGCGGCATATGGAGATTCCCGGGCTAGGGATCTAATCGGAGATGCAGCCGCCAGCATATGCCACAGCAACTCGGAATGAAAATTTTTGATTAAAAAAAATCATTCAAATAAAAATATGAAACAAAGTAATATTTCCCAAGTAGCAATTGCATGAATACCTTAATATGCTGACTCAGCAAAATAATGTCACGTCGAGGAAAATAAAAATTCTAGTTGCAAGGATATATTGTATAGCACAGGAAATGATAAACTTTATTAAAAATAATAACTTTTAATAGCATATAGTCCATAAAAATACTGAATCACTATGCTTTACACCTGAAACTAATATTGGAAATAACTGTCCTCCAATTAAAAAAAAAAGAAGAAGAAATTCTAGCTGCTTTTCCTTTGTAGGAGAAGTCTCTTTGTAATAAGAAAGTCTATTTTTATACTGCGAAATGGTAAACTTCCTGTGTTCTGAGTTCATTACCATTGCTCCGCCCCGTGAAGATGGTCATGGTCAGCAAAACCAAGCTATTTTGGTACCGAGTAAGGCTGCACATTCTTCCTCATCAGCAAAATTGAAGGGAGAGGCAAGGAAAAAGCATTTATGTTTGCAATTAAGTAGGTCTCTTGATAGTTAATGGTAAAAAAAACCAGTCTTTTGTTGATCTAAAACTATTTGGTATTTTAGGGCAAAGATAATTCCCATGGGAAAATGGCTTCGCTTTTGTTTCACTGCTAGGTATGAAGACACACTTAGGGAAGGAACATACCCCTGACTGTGTGTTCATTATAGGGGAAGATTTTCAGATTGTTTTTGGCCCTTCTTTTCTTGTGTGGACAGGCCCAGAATATTATGTATTTGTTGGTTTTTACCTCATTTTGGAAACATGAAGATTGTCCCAGGGCTTTTCTTGTTTATTTTCTAGGGGTTGACCCTGTGATTATTCATGGCATGGAAATTTAATGCTGTCTCTATTCATTGAGCACTCAACAGATATTTAGTGATTATTACTATGTGCAAGGTTCAGGCCTAAACTCTGGGGACCCAGGGATGTACAAGAAAAAATCTGTCTTGCCTTCATTAAGCTTACTTGCCAGGTGACTGCTCCCACCCTGATAAGTATAATCTATGTTTTATTATAATTCATGGTGATGCTATACTAAAAATGATCTGCTTTCTCTACATATTCTCATCTGTCCTATCCACACTGAATAGGATACACACACAAACACGCACACATTTATTTCAAATGCAATCATAGTTTACGTTCATTTCATCTCCACTGAGCAACCATTTATGAAGACCCCATTGTGCAATAGATATGAACGTGGAGTTTGGATGAATTAAATCAAGTTTGGATGAACTAAGCCAAGTCCTTCCTTTAAGGAGCTAACAATTGGGGAAAACTGGGGAAAAGGACTTGGGGAGAAATACCTGTCAGGGAGTGTAGGGAAAAAAAAAATGCGCTGATGCCCAGCTCACAATTTTAGGAACTACCTTCATAGGGCAGACATTTGACTTAGCCCATAAAAAATGATTTACTATCAATAATAAATAAATAAATAATCAATAAATATCTGTCGAATGTTCAGGGAATGAAGAGAGAAGGCATTAAGTTTCAGTTCCGGGGAGTTCCTATCATGGCTCAGCGGAAATGAATCTGACTAGCATCCATGAGGATGCAGGTTCGATCCCTGGCATTGCTCAGTGGGTTAAGGATCTGGTGTTGCCATGAGCTGTGGTGCAGGTCACAGACACGCCTCAGATTTGACGTTGCTATGGCTGTGGTGTAGGCCAGCGCCTACATCTCTGATTCAACTCCCTAGCCTGGAAACCTATATTTGCCTTGGGTGTGGCCCTAAAAAGACAAAATAATAATAATAATAAATTTCAATTCTGTGAATAGTCTTAGTGTCACCCCCTAGAGGATTTGGACACGTGAGGAAAGGTGCTCAGAAAGGCCACTGTAGTCTTTCTACTCTAAGTGGTGTCCTCAGACCAGCAGCACTGGTATTATCTGGGGGCTTTTAGGTAAATCAGAGTCTTGGGCCTCTGTCTTCTAAGGTGCAGACTTAAGTCTCCAGCATTTTAACAGAGTCTCATGTAAGTCTTGGGCCTGTTTGAAGACAGTGACCTGGGCCAATGTGGCTGGAACCCAAAGGGTGTTGATGGCTGACATGCTGGACAAAGCGTGAGAAAAGCTTGAAGGAGAATCAGGGTAGTCATCTTCAATCAAAATGAGACACCACAGAGTTCCTACCGTGGATCAGCAAGTTATGAACCAGACTAGTATTCATAAGGATGTGGGTTTGATTCCTGGTTTTGCTCAGTAAGTTAAGGATCCGGCATTGCCACAAAGTGTGATGTAGGTCGGATCTGGCATTGCTGTGGATTGGTGTCAGCCAGCAGCTGCATCTCCAATCCAACCTAGCCTGAGAACTTCCCTATGCCACAATTGCGGTTCTAAAAAGAAAACAGAGAGAGAGAGATAGGAGAAAATTCCAGGCAATCAAGATTTCTCAGGCAAAGGGAAAGAACATGATGGAAGATAGTATGAGAAAAAGAATGTGTGTGTGTGTGTGTGTGTGTGTGTGTGTGTGTGTGTATGACTGGGTCACTTTGCTGTGAATCACAATGTTGTAAATCAACTATACTTTAATAAAAAAATTAAAAACAAAAAAAGATTCCCCAGGCAGGGAGTTTCCTCGTGGCTCAGCCTAGTGGGTTAAAGATCCGGTATTGTCACTGCTGCTCTGGTAACTGCTGTGGTGCGGGTTCAGTCCCTGACCTGGGAACTTCTGCATGCCCTGGATGTAGCCAAGAAAAGAAAGAAACAAAAGAACAAACAAAACAGCAAAGTTTCCCAGACAGGATTAACCACTTTCCTTTCTGAGTTATTACTATCGGGTGTGTGTTTCTTTTGTTGCACTTACTGCTCTGTATTCTTTGTTTTTGTGTTTGACCCCTCTCCCCTTTCCCCAACCCCAGCACTAACATTTAAAGCAGAAACCTCTTTGTCTTTGCATCTCCTGAACCCAGTATTCTAGAAATGATTGGACTAGACTCTCTAGGTTGTCGTTATGCAATCTTTAAGAAGAAGGTGCTGTCTTGGTCTCCGATTACTTACAGTTCAATATTGTAGCTGGACAAAGTCATTCGTCATTTGTGTATTTCTGTATCTCATAATCCTTTACTGAGTGCCAGGCATTTTCTACCTTCCCTCTCTGGTGTCTAGACACCTCCCCTTCCACTGCTTCTCAGCATCCCAAGTCTCTAAAGTTAACTCACTGCTCTCAGTAAAGCACATGCCATTTTTGACTGCATCATCAGAGACCAGCCTTGCACCTTCTCAATAGAAAATCAGGTTTCTGCTTGCACTGACACGTGAAAGGTTAACGGCAGGACAGGTCGACACCCATGGGGTGTGGAGACAATGGCCAGCTGTGTGCAGTGTGAGTCAAAGCTCACAAAACACTTCCTGAGAAAGGAGCTCTGCTCCAGGACCAGGAAGAGGAGTGTTTACGAAAGCAGAGAAAAGGGTATGGACATTCCAGGAAGACAAGAGGTGCCCGGGTAGTAGGAGAGACGCTTTACAAGCAGTGGCTGGTGGTAATTAATCTGGCGGGTAAGAGGTGCTGAGTAAATCTTTTTTATTGAGTCCCTGATAAGGGAATGAGGTAGATGCTTTAAGAGAGGCAGAACCATCAAGTGCTTTGTACGCAGGCAAAGGAAGTGGGTAGACTTTGAAAGGGTGTGTATTGAGAGTGGCATTTAACAGTGAAATTCAGCTATAATGTCAAGGACACACTGGGAGGCCAGAGCTCAAGACCAAGAATGGCATCAAGAAGAGCAATACTTGGAGTTCCTATCGTGGCTCAGTGGGTAATGAACCCGACTAGTATCCATGAGGACTTGGGTTTGATTCTTGGCCTCGCTTAATGGGTTGCCGTGAGCTGTGGTGTAGGCTGGCAGCTGCAGCTCTGATTTGACCCCTAACCTGGGAACTTCCATATGCTCTTGGTGTGGCCCTAAAAAGACAAAAAAAAAAAAAAAAGAGCAATGCTCTGGTGGAGGTTGATACAGACCCCGGTTGGGTGGCTGGCATCGGGGGAAAATGACTGAATAGAGAAATAACCCAGAGGATGATGCCAAGGCATCTCCAAGTCCTAGTGATAGTTCCTTTCAAATTATCCTTGAAATCTAACTCTTTCTGTCCACCCCCACTCTTGTGTACTCAAATCTGGTCAAACACAATAACATCCAAAAGATGTGTGCCCCTGTGTGCTCCTGCTTCTCACTGGCCCTTTCCACGAAATGCTGCCAGACTGACCTTTTCAGAGCACAGATCAGAATCGTGCCCTTCTCCAGCGTGAAATTGGTCAGCGTCCCACTTTGTATTATACCACAATGCAGACTCTGTAACCTGGTCCCAAGTGACTCAGCCCTGCCTCTGTCCCCAGCACAGGCTGTTCTTTCCCCTACTCTTGGGGTTCCAGCAACACCAACTCCTTCTCCTGTTCTTGGACAAGCTCAGCTTTTCCTAGCACAGAATCTTATTATCCATTAGTCCCCTTTTTGAAAATTCTCTCTTTCCCTTCTTTTGTCAAAATGGCTTCTACTCCTGTCTATTGAGGCTTGCACTGCAAGTGAGGTTGGACTTGTAAAGTCAGCAATATTTTAAAAGTCCCTGGAAATAATTAGGAAACTGAAAGATGCTTCCATTTTAAGAAAGGGGATATGCTCATATTTTGTAAAAAACAAACAAACAAACAACAATAAAAAACACTTACTGCGCTCTTAACAGTTTTTTGTTTGTTTGTTTTGTTTTGCTTTTTAGGGCCGCACCAGCAGCAGATGGAAGTTTCCAGGCTAGAGGTCGAATCAGAGCTGGGGGCCTATACCATGATCACAGCAACACAGGATTCTCAACCCACTGAGTGAGGCCAAGTGTTGAACTCAAATCCTCACGGACACTAGTCAGGTTCTTAACTTGCTGAGCCACAATGGGAACTCTGTGACATTTTTATTGCAGTAAAGTATATGTAAACTAACACTGAGGAGTTCCCACTGTGGAGCAGTGGGTTAAAGATCCGACTGCAGTGACTCTGGTCTCTGCAGAGGTGAGGGTTCAATCTTGGCCCAGCACAGTGGGTTAAAGATCCAGCATTGCTGTAGCTGTGGCTCAGATTCTAACCCTGTCTGGGGAACTTCCATATGCAGCAGGTTTGGCCAAAAATAAAAAATAAGAAATAAATTTTAAAATAAAATTGAGCATTTCACATTTTTTAAGCGTAGAGTTCAGTAGCATAAAGTATAGTCACCTTGTTGAGGAACCATCATCACCATCCATCACCAAAGCTTTTTTCTATCTTTCCAAAGTGAAACTCTGTGCCTATGTTTGTTATTTTTTAAAAAGTACAGTAGACATCCTTGTAGGTGTGGAGTTCATACTACATTTTATAACATGGTTTTAAATTTTGGATTTAGAAGGGCCAGGATCTCACTGAGTCCTAGTCCATTATGTTATCAAGAAGCCTGAAACCCAGGAAATTAAGTGACATCTCATGGCTCCCATTAGAGTGGAGCTAGGACCAGGTCTCCTGATTCTCTGCTTCATGGAGCCTCTCAGACATTGAATACAATAGCGAGGAATAAAAACTGTCAAGCATCAGGAGTTCCCGTCATGGCTCAGCAGTAATGAACCCAACTAGGATCCATGAGGACACGGGTTCAATCCCTGGCCTTGCTCAGTGGGTTAAGGATCCAGCATTGTCATGAGCTGTGGTGTAGGTCACAGACACAGCTCAGATCTGGTGTTGTTATGGCTGTGGCATAGGCCGGTAGCTACAGCTCTGATTTGACCCCTAGCCTGGGAACTTCCATATGCCACGGATGCGGTCCTAAAAAGACACAAAAACAGAAAGAAACAAACAAAACTGTCAAGCATGAGAGTTTGGAGTACAGCAGGGCTGAAAGCAAATTAAATGTGAGATTGAGGTAGAATTCTTTTTTTTTTTTTCCTCTTTTGGCCAAACACCTTGGCATGTGGAAGTTCCCAGGCCAGGGATCGAATCTGAGCAGCATCTATGGCAACACTGGATCCTTAACCCTCTGCCCTGGGCCAGGAATCAAACCCGCACCTCAGCAGCAACCCAAGCTTCTGCAGAGATAAAGCCAGATTCCTAATCTGCTGCACCACAGTGGGAACTCTGAGATGGAATTCTTATATTATACTTCCCTACATTCTTATGTGGTTAGAGCAGCATTGGAAAAGTTGCTGAATCTCCCAGAACCTTAAGTTCCACATCTATAAAATGGGGATAAATAAAACATGACTTAACGATAGTACTGAATAGATTACATGAAACTACGAAGCATCCTAAATAGTTCCTGACATTGTATAGGCATCAAATGCATATTACTTTTCCTTCCATCAGCTCACCTCTAGCCTAACAGTGGGCAAAGGCTCCGTGCTAAACCCAGGCTGGTTCCTTGAACTTGCTTTCACAAGCCACAGGGTCTGAACCCTCCTTAGGCTGAGTTTTATTCTGGTCACTACTTTCCAACTTCGAGTGGGTTCTTACAAAAGGTCAGAGGAACAACAGAAGCAGATGGCCTTCCGGGAACGTGTGCCAAAGGGGGCTGTTGTGTGTCTTACGGGGTGACGTCTCCACCCACCAGACAGCTCGGAGGCTCAAGGGCAGCTCCCCAACATTGTGCGTGTCCCTTCCTGAGCCCTGCCCGGTGCAGACTGCAAGTCTGACAAGGAAAATGTGCCGCGATCATCACGCAGGGAGTGAGCAGCTGCTCCAAGGTGGAGACCATTGTCAAGGCCCTCCTGGTAACAAAAAGAGGAAAGGCCCTATCAAAGCATTTCCTGCCCACAGGAGCCATATGCTTCCATTAATTCTTTTCCCTGAGTCAGTCCGTCTCCCTCAGGCTAAGGTCTCTCAGTGGCTCCTGTCCCAGAGAACAGAGCAGGCATTTTTTAGCAGTTAATTTTATACCCTTTCCAAACAGGGTGGTTTTTAAGGAGAGGAACTGGCCCAGATGTGCAATGAGATGTACTTGGATCTTCCCTAAGGAATAAAAGAGGAGGGTGAAAGGCGGTCAGGTTTTGCAGAACTCTGTGTACACGCATCAAGGGCTGTGGCACTGGGATAGGTCCCTGGGGGTCACAGTGAAGCGCTGCCCTTCTGAACCTTCAAGGAATTACAGAGAAACAGCAATGAACTTTTCTGAGCATGACAGGAGGAAAATTCATCCCAGTGGAAGGGATGAGCCGGCCCTGGGAGTCAGTGAAAAAGTTCTAAACGAAGGAGTTTTGTGAACCCAAGCTCTAAAGGAGTGTCTGAGTTTGGGGAACTGAATTAACTGGCCCTGAGAATCAGTTTAAAAAGGGGGCATGGGGAAGTGTTTCTAAACAAGCAACTGAGTTTTGTGAACTAATCTGAATTTGATGGCAGGGAGGCGGGCTTGATGGTCATTAATAAGGTAAAGTGTGGTTTCTCAGACTGGGTTACCATGAAGGCGCATGGGGAGCGAGGTGCGTCCCAGTGGGAGAGACAGAAAAGCAGAATCTGGCAAATGCTCACCTAGGGCTTTCATGATGAGAGCCCCTCAGAGCTAATCCTGCAAAAGGTAGTGGAAGATGATCCACTTGGATGCGCTGGCCAAGCCTGCCAATCACCAGGCACGTGAGTGAGGACATCTTGTTATCCAGCTGGGTCCCGCCGCTCGCTGACTATACAATCCATGCTCACAAAAGTGGGGAGAAAGGAAAGGTGCCTTTCATCACAATGCCCATGTTATGGGGAGATGGTGGACTCAATGTCCCCCCAAACCATCCTCCCAAGATTCCGCTTGCCCATGAAAGCTTTTAAAGGGAAACAGAGAAGTCATATCAGTTAATCATGGAGATGGGGGGGGGGGTCAGAGTTGTCCCCGTCCCCACTACCTGCAGGCTTGGGTGCAGGCTTGTCTACTCCTTATGATCTCTTCCAATGCTCTTTTGCTCACATGGTCTGTTCAGGAGATGACCGAAGGGGAAGCTAGGGAAGAGAGGTGGTTAACTACTCATGCTTCATTTCTATGTCTTTGATCTGCAGAAAGAACCGACAAGTTAGGCAAAGTATTGTGTGATCCAAAGATCTGTGCTTGGGCCACAGATGAAAAGAATGGGTTGGAGGGTGCCTGGTTTAATATTAGAGACAAGACAAAAGGATTCCTCCAGCAGAGAGCTCTTCCCTGCAAAGAAAAAAAAAAAAAAAAAAGCTGCTTACAATCCTATCCCATCCAGCCATCAGCCAACCTGCCAGCTAGCCACAAACATAGAAGAAAACAGCCAGATCAGCTGAATTCCAAGCTGACCCACTGAATCCTGAGCTAAACAGAGTAGTTGTCTTTTTTTCCCCCAGACCCACGGCATATGGAAGTTCTAGGGCCAGGGATCAAATCTGAGCCACAGTTGCAACCTACGCCACAGCTCAGGCAATGCTGAATCCTTAATCCACTGTGCCAGGCCAAGGTCAATCCTGCACTGCCGCAGATACAATGCCAGATCCTTAACTCAACAGAGCCAGATCCTTAACTCAACAGAGCCGCAGTGAGAACTCCAAATAATTGTCATTTTAAGTTACCAAGTGTTGGGAGTGTTTGTTATGCAGTAAAAGCTAGATGTTGCAGTGGTCAGGAGGGATAAATTTGCTGTGAGGCTCGTCCTTCAAACCTTATCAAAGCCAGGCTGACACTTTCCTCAAGACATAGCCTCTCCCTTTGCTTTTTCTTGTAATCTGGCCACACCTGCTGCATATGGAAGTTCCCAGGCTAGGGGTTGAATAGGAGCTGCTGCTGGTGGCCTACACCACAGCGACAGCAATGCCAGATCTGAGCCTTGTCTGCAACCTACACCACAGCTCAGGGCAATGCTTAACCCACTGAGCAGGGCCAGGGGTCAATGCCGAGTCCTCATGGATCCTAGTTGGGTCTGAGCCATGACGGAAACCCCCAGGGTGAGCAAGTCTTTGTCTCTCAACCCTGGTGCCCACAATACAGCACTTCTGATCATCCTCTGATGAGAAGCAGAGCTCTGAGCAGAAACACAGCAAGCATGTCCCTGTCCTGCCCGAGCAACCAGCGCTGTCCCATTTGTTGGAATGTTTACACACCTACCTACCAGCAACTTTGAGCTTTGGAAGTTAAAAGAGAAAAACTAATCTGTTTCTTATATCAGCTTCGAAATAAGAAAAAGCTAGAAAAGAGCGAAGGTTGACTGAACTGGGTGTGAAAGCTAACTTCGGGGATGGAGGATCTGGTCTTGCCATCTTTCAAGGAATATGGAAAATCCATGTACCCTTTGAACTTACAAGAAAGGTGAAGGTCTTGAGACCTCCAGCATTCACAGGTGCATGGAAAGAAAAGATAATTCCAGGAGTTCCCGTCGTGGCTCAGTGGTTGACGAATCCGACTGGGAACCATGAGGTTGCAGGTTTGATCCCTGGCCTTGCGCAGTGGGTTAAGGATCTGGTGTTGCTGTGAGCTGTGGGGTAGGTTGCAGATGTGGCTTGGATCCTGCGTTGCTGTGGCTCTGGCGTAGGCTGGCAGCTACAGCTCCAATAGACCCCTGGCCCGGAAACCTCCATATACCATGAGAGCGGCCCAAGAAATGGCAAAAAAAAAAAAAAAAGAAAGAAAAGAAAAGATAATTTTCGTTCCCACCTATGTAGGGCAAGCGTGATCAACTTAAAGTTAAAAACCAGACACTCTGATGGTTATTTTGCCCTCATATCATCCCACGCTTATTTAGCTGACTTATTTTCATCAAGTTGTGTCATTAAATGATTGTTCCATGTCACATTAGTGTGATCTTAATTATTGTTATGAAGATACATTTAGTTTAGTTTCGTGTTTTTTATTCCCCCCCATCTGAAATCAGACAATAGCCTGTGGTACGTGGTGTCTAAGAACAGGCTGTAAGGCTTTATTTCAAAATAGTCCCCACATGTCTCGAGTACCTATTAAGGAATCACTAACCCTGTGCTACTTGTTCTGAAATTCTTGCCATATTTGGTATAAGGTGTGGAATTTCTTTAGGGATCAGCCCTCTTTTATCAGCATGTCTATCATTTGAGTTTTTAAACCTTGCCCATTCCATCCTCTCCCTTCTTCGCACTTGCCCAGATGAGATGTCATGGTTGTGGCTCTGACTAGTGGTGCAAACATGCCTGCAGCTGGAAGGAGATGGGAAAACCATGCTTTTCAATCTTAGGTCTAAAACCGGAGGCACAGGAATTATGCCAAGAATAAAAACAGAACAAAACTCAGTTCACCAATGTTCAGAGAAGGAGTTCATTTGCGCAGAACACCCTTTGACACCATTCACATGTGAGGAAAAGCAAAGGCAGTGGGTAGCAGCAGAAACACATCACAGCCTAATGCCTTCCCCCTGGGGCTTGGACCATGGCTCTGGGATGCAACCCTAGTGGACTACTGCAGACTGAGCCCTCCCTGGAGATACGGAGGAGACAGAAGGATGCTGAGGATCGCCTGTTGATTTCAGAGACTGATCCATTGATACCTCAAACAAATGCCGTATGTCTAGGTGCCATGTGTATGTTTATATGAAGACACACTAAAGACCTAGCCAATGGTAGGCTCTGGGATGGAAGCTTTGTACTGTTCAACTGCGAGCAGAGCATCAGCCCTGTCCCCGAGGATCTTACTCTTACAGGCACTTAATGTCTAACCATTTATTTTATACTTGTAATAATCAAGAGAAATAAGTTTGGAGGTGTTATGAACCAAATTTTGTCCCCTCTAATTTCACATTTAAAGTCTTAATCCCCTGCCTCAGAAGGTGGCTATGGGAGTTCCCTGGTGGCTCAGTGATTTGAGGAGCCATTGTCACTGCAGTGGCTCAGGTAGCCACCATGGCATGGGTTTGATCCCTATCAGGAGCTTTCCTCATGTCTTGGGTGCAGCCAACAAATAAATAAATTAATGAATTAGTTAAGACATGGAAGGGAGGCCACTGAAGACTTGGAGAAACAGTGGCCATCTACCAGGCAAGGAGAGGAGTTTCATAGGAACCAGCCGTGCAGACACCTTGAGCTTGAACTTCCAGCCTTTAGAACCACGAGGAAATAAATTGTTTGAACCGCACAATCTGTGGCACTTTGTTATGACAGTCCTAGCACACGGATATAGGAGGTATTATTGTCCTTATTCCATAGATGATAAAGTAATCCTGAGATAGATTAAATAATTTACTCAAAATTTACACGTGGTACTCGATGGCTGAGCCAGGATTAGAATCCTGTTCTTAAACCCACACACTCTCTGTTTATCTTCCACCGCATGCACATCTGTCTATCAGCTGCCTAATGGCCAAGACCAGGAATGAGAACATTGGTGGCATTTGTTTTTCTTCAGCTCACCCTCACCTCCTGTTTCAGACGCCCCACCCCCCCATCTCCAGTTTCAATCTTCCTGCTTTTCTGCCCTCCTTCTCCTTAAAAATGAAAACCACATCTTGCCACTCAGCCATAAAAAAGAACAAAATAATGCCATTTGTAGCAACATGGATGCAACTAGAGAGTCTCATGCTAAGTGAAGTAAATCAGAAAGAGAAAAACAAATACCATATGATGTTACTTATATGTGGAATCTAATATATGGAACAGAGAAACCTATATACAAAACAGAAACAGACTCACAGATATAAGAAACAGATTTGCTAAGGGGGAGGGAGTGGAATAGACCGGAAGTTTGGGGTTAGTAGATGCACACTATTATATTTAGAATGGAGCAATGAGGTCTTGCTGAACAGCGCAGGGAACTATGTCCAATCACTGGTGATGGAACCTGATGAAAGATAATATGAAAAAAAGAATATGTATATATATATATATATATATATATATATATATATATATATGTATAATTGTGTCACTTTTCTGTACCGCAGAAATCGAAAGAACATTGTAAATCAACCATAATACAAATTTTTAAAAATGAAAACCACTTTTTCTCAGTGGAAGCTACTAACTGTTGGAAGAAACGTATTTTATTACATGGTCCAATGCTAAGTTATATAAGGGATTATCTGTGATTAATGCCAATCCTTCCTCAACCTTAAATGACTAACTTTAAAAGAATAGCTGGTCCTGAATTACGGATTCTGCATTTTCAGTGCTGCGGCTCAGGTCACTGCTATAACACAGGTTCGATTCCTGGCTTGGGAACTTCTGCATGCTGCAGGCATGGCCAAAAGAAAAAATAAAAATATAAAAGAACAAGTTGTTTGGACTAAGAAATGAATTCTCTAGGATAGCAGGCAAGAGGTAAATATATTTAGGGGGAAGAAAGGCCTTCATTTGAAAAATGTATTTGAATTGCTAGGAATATGTGCCTTATGGGAGTTTAGCAATGGTGACCAGGGAAGATTTCTTAGGAGATAGAATTTATGAGCAAAGTCAGAGAATGGTGTTGTTTGGAAGGGAGGGCATAGGCATAAGGCACTCCAGGGTGAGGTAGCAGGCACACCTTGGGCCAACAGTTTGTTTAGTCAAAAATGTTATTGGGAGTTCCCACTGTATCACAGTGGAAATGAATCCTACTAGTATCCATGAGGGTATGGGTTCAATCCCTGGCCTCACTCAGTGGGTTAAGGATCCAGTGTTGCCCTGAGCTGTGGTGTAGGTTACAGACACAGCTTGGATCCTGCGTTGCTGTGGCTGTGGTGTAGGCCGGCATTTGTAGTTCCAATTCAACCCCTAGCCAGGGAATGTCCATATGCCGCGAGTGCCGCTCCAAAAAGCAAGAAAAAAATGTTATTGAGGCTGGCCAGGTACCTAGGGGGACACGGAGGATTGACCACAGGCCACATCCTGACAGTGCACAGTTGGTGATTTTTATCTGGATCAGTAATTCTGGATCTGACTTTGCTGTAAAATCACTCAGGGAGGGATTTAAGAACAGAGATAGCAAGTGACCAGGTCCAGACATGCTGAATCATTAAATTCAAGGACCTGGATTTTAAAACATCCCCCAGGAGATGCTGATAACAGTAAGTTTGGGGAAAAAAAACAAAAAACAAAAAAAAACTGCCCTGCTGGAGGTATTGTAAAACAGGTGAAAAAAGCTGCTTGTATACTAGCACTTCAGACGCTGGGATTTCTATTACTCTGGAATCTGTGGGATTCTCCAAAACCTTTCAGAAGATAAAATCTGAGCATACATGGAGTCCCCATGACAGCTCAGTGGGTTAATCACCCCACTAATATCCATGAAGATGCGGCTTTGATCCCTGGCCTCACTCAGTGGGTTAAGGATCTGGTGGTGCCATGAGCTGTGGTGTAGGTCGCAGATGAGACTCGGATCCCACGTTGCTGTGGCTGTGGTGTAGGTGGGCAGCTGTAGCTCCGACTTGACCCCTAGCCTGTGAACTTCCATATGCTGCAGGTGCGGCCCTGAAAATAAATAAATAAATAAAAACAAATTCATAGATACAGAGGACAGACTAATAGTTACCAGAGGGGAAGAGGACTGAGGGTAAGTGAAATGGGTAAAGGGGGTCAATTGATGGTGATGGATTGTGGGGGTGATTGCTCTGTAGTGAATATAGAGGTCAGATTAGGATGCGCTACACTTGAAACTTACATTAAAAATTTTTCTAAGGAAAAAAAAAAAAGAAAGATCCACAGAAAGAGACTTCCCTCACATTCTGCCTACAGCAACCATCACTAATGATCAAAGCTTTTTAGTTAGGCTTCTGTTTTATTGAAGAGAAATTCTTATCACATGTGGAATACCAAGTGGTCCAGCAAGAAATCCTGTCATGTAAGGTGGTAGGTACAGTGACCATGAGAGCTACAAGAGGTCATAGACATCGTCCAGTCAGACTTATTTTCTTTCCTCGCAGATGAAATCCAGAGATTAAAAAAGGAATTTGCTGAAGGCAGAGTTGGGAAAAACCCCAAAATGTCAGACTCAGTCTGGTGATGTTTGCTCAATACCGTAACTGCTACCCACAGAGGAGTAAATAAAGGGAAATAAAGACTCTGGACCCAAACTTCTATGTTCTTACAGGACTGTATACATCGTGTGTGTGTGTGTGTGTGTGTGTGTGTGTGTGTGTGTGTGTGGCAAGAGAGGAACAAGGTAACGACACCAAAAATCATACAACCACTCATCCACTTTTTAAAAACCACTTTGAAACCTTATTGGGACAGGACGTTTATTTCCAAAATTCTGTGAGATGGCTTTGCCACTAGGTGACTGAACCTAATCCACTGTCAGTGTGTGCATATGTTAACACAGAACACATTGGCCTGCATCTGTCACGATCGCTTAAAATGTTTGAAAACTTGGTTTGCAGAAAGAGTTACTTATTTAATTAATTTATTTTTTTTGTCTTTTTGTCTTTTTAGGGCTGCATCCACAGCATATGGAGGTTCCCAGGCTGGGAGTCAAATTGGAGCTGTAGCCGCTGGCCTACACCAGAGCCACAGCAACGTGGGATCCGAACTGCATCTGCAACCTACCCCACAGCTCACGGCAACACCAGATCCTTAACCCACTGATCAAGGCCAGGGATCGAACCCACAACCTCATGGTTCCTAGTCAGGTTCATTAACCACTGAGCCACAATGGGGACTCCAGAAAGAGTTATTGAAATGAGGAGAGAGCTCGGGGGCCATTCATTTATAATACTTGGTTTTGTTTGTTTGTTTGTGTTGTTTGTTTGTTTGGCCATGCCCATGGCAGGTGGAATTCCCCAAGCCAGAGATCAAATGAACCTGAGCCACAGCATTGACGATGCTGGATCCTTAACCACTAGGCTACTGGAGAATTCCTATAACATTTGTTGAATAATGACATACTATAAGAGTCAAGTGTAATTGCAATTTCTTTCTTTCTTTTTTTGGCTTTTTGAAAAAATTATACTGAAATGTAGTTGATTTCCAACATTGTGTTAGTTTGAGGAGGTCGGCAAAGTGATTATATATGTATGTGTATATATATATATATAATAACATACATATTTACATTCTCCTCTATTATAGGTTATTACAAGATATTAAGTATTGTTTCTATACTGTACAGTAAGTTCTCATTGGTTATCTACTTTATGTATAGTAGTATGTATCTATTAATCCCAATTTCTTAAAAAATTAATTAGGAATTATTTTAGTTTGTTGCTCCCCAGATCTCTCCTCCCAAGGCTTTTTTCAGAATCTCTAACTTCTGTTTCACCTTTGCCTTCCACACTGTTGTTCATTGATTATTGAGTTGTGAACGTCCTGTGTGGCTTTTCACCTCAGGAAACCAACCGTGAGGCCACAGAGTTTGGAAGAAATCACTCTAGAATCCAATCATGAGTTCAGTTGCCAGAAGGTGCATCCGCTTTGATATTAACTGTCACTTTTCCCAAGGCCTGACCCATAGTGGTTAGGCTGTGAATGTGGAAAGTTCCTCATGATTCTCTGTTTCCTCCAGAAGAAAATTAACCCTCAAGCTTGTCTTCGAGACCCAACCGCCTTTGCTCTAAATGCTTAGGCTCCTCGTCACCAACTGCTTAGAGCCTCCCAAACAGTTTGCACTCTTTCCCACCTCCTTGCCTTTGCAAATGCTACACCCAATTGCTGAAATGGTGTTTTCCCTCTCCTAATTCCTACTGTGACACTTCTCTATGGAATCTTCTAGA
Organism: Phacochoerus africanus; assembly: GCF_016906955.1. Lineage (NCBI taxonomy): Eukaryota > Metazoa > Chordata > Mammalia > Artiodactyla > Suidae > Phacochoerus > Phacochoerus africanus. The sequence continues at coordinate 54,235,923 of NC_062546.1, forward strand.
ATCTCCCCAGGTGGGTTGAGAGAGAGTCTCTCCCTTCTCCTGCCACTCTCCAAACACATACACACACACATACACACACACACCTGTGAAGCCATAGCATCCTGTTGAAAATTCTAACACACATCTCAAGGTCTTCATTTTATTTTTATTTCATTTAATTTTTTCCACAGCATATAGAAATTTCCAGGCTAGGCATAGAATCAGAGCTACAGCTTCTGGCCTATACCACAGCCACAGCAATGCCAGATCCTTAACCCACTGAGCAAGGCCAGGGATCGAACCCAAATCCTCAGGGATCCTACCCAAATCCTCAGGGATCCTAGTTGGGTTCATTACCACTGAGCCACAAAGGGAACTCCCTCACAGTCTTCATTTTAAAATACTTTGTGGCTCCCATGTCTGGGAGAATAGGGATTCACTCTGGCCATGGTGGCCCAGCTGTTGCCTGAATGGAACAAGGCACAAATCCTGATTCCATGCTACAACTCCCTGTGCGTGAGAAAGGGAGCCAGTTCAGTTCCACGCCATTCTGGGAAGCCCTTATGTGAAGTCTAAAAGGATAGACAAGGTTCTCTGAAAGGTCACGCGATTCCTAGACCACGGCTTAATCATCTGTTTGTTAGGAAGGCTCTCCAAGGAAACAGCAGTCCCATCTCTGACTACCACCCGAGTAATGGGAAAATATCAAGGAGTCATATATCCTGGGTCCCCTTCTCAGTAAACCCCATCTTTGGGGAGTCCTAACAGGGACAAGCCTCCCTTTGCTGGGAACTGAGGAGGTCTGTGCTAAATGAATAAAACCATGAATCTGCAGTTCTGGTTTTCTGCAATGAGAAAATCCAAGCCTAAAGCATTTGCTATCAACTCAGAAGAGAACACAAGGAGTTCCCTGGTGGCTTAGCGGTTAAGGACTCTGCATTGTCACTGCCGTGGCTCCGGTTTGATCCCTGGAACTTCCACATACACAGCACAAGGACTTAGACGTGTATGTGCTTTTTTGTCCCAAGATGCTAACACAGGTGTTATTTTTAACTGTAGCATTGAAAAAATTCTACATCTGAGAAAACTTTGATATGATTAAAGTGATTTAGAAGCTTTCCCTATGTAGTGCAAGTGCCAAATAAATAGACGAACAGACACAGGTCAGATAAAAATGATTTCTCAGAGGCTTGTTTCCTGTCTTTCTGTCTTACTAGCATCTAAGTAATCGTTACTTCAAAGGATAAAAGAGAGGTTTAGTTTCTCCTAGAGAAGCAGTCTAACCTAGCGGCTAGGAAAGAAGGCTCTCTGGGTTTGATTCCTGCCCCCATTGGCTGTGTGTCATTGGGCAACTTATTGCACCTCTCTGTGCTTGTTTCATTGCTATACATACAGAGGCACACGCATGCACACACATGCTTTTATATTCAGTGCTAATGAAATGATTTAATAGACAAAAAAGAAAAACAGAAAAATGTTGGGTGACAAGTAAACACTCAGTAAAGGTTTATTGTTATCATTATTATTATTAGAATCTTAATACAAAAATATAAATGAGCTATTTCACCTTTGCTGCTTTTATTTCTTCTATCACAATGAGATGTCTTGAGATGTATTTCTGAACTGAACTAATCTTACCTGTTCTTACGAGGGATCTTTTCATCTTGTATTAAATAATAAAAATATCATGAAATTCAAAAGCATTCTCGTGCATTGATTCCAATTTCCACTCTTCCTAATGGAAAAGACAGAATGTTTGTGTAATAATCTACAGGAAGAGTCAGTGTTCTCCACACCCTTGTGGGTCATCTGCCAACTGCCTTTTTTTTTTCTTTTTTTGGCTGCACCTGTAGCGTATGGAAGTTCGCTCGGCCAGGGATCAGATCCGAGCGTCAGCTATGACCTATACTGTAGCTGAGGCAATGTGATCCTCAACCCACTGTGCTGGGGTGGGGATGGAACCTGCATCCTGGCCCTGCAAAGACCCTGCAGATCCTGTTGAGCCACAGTGGGAACTCCCCAACTGCTTTTTAATTTATTCTCCATGTTGTGGACTTGCAATCAGAAAATAATCATATTCTGCAAGAAAACCAAGTTAATACCTGCTAATGTGAAAAGGGGATAAGATGCACATTGTGCTCTATGGAAAACAACAGAGGCAGAGGATGTGGTTATGAGCATGTATGATAAACTCAACCTGTGAACTATGTTCAGTAGCTACGATGAGTTGAGACCCTTTAAATGTGTTCCCTGGTGGCTCGGCAGGTTAAGGATCCAGCATTGTTACTTCTGTGGCTCGGGTTTGATCCTGGCCTGGGTGTGGCCTAAAGAAAAAAGTCGAGGAGTTCCTGTTGTAGCTCAGCAGGTTAAGAACCAAACACAGTGCCTCTGAGGATGTGGGTTCGATCCCTGGTCTTGCTCAGTGGGTTGAGGATCCAGCATTGCCACAGCGGTGTAAGTTGCAGATGTGTCTTGGATCCAGTGTTGCCCTGGCCGTTGTATAGGCTGGCAGCTGCAGCTCCAATTCCACCCCTAACCTGGGAACTTCCATATGCCAAAAAAAGAAGCAAAAAAAAAAAAAAACAAAAAAGAAAAGAAAAGAAAGAAAAAGAATGGAATGTATCCATTGGGAGCCTGGAGTATGATATAGCTGCTCTGAATGGTAAGTTGCTAAATAACACCCCCCCCCCCACACACACACACTCGCCCACCCCAGGCAGTTTATCAGTGTCTTTGGGGGATCCTAGATTAATGGAGATAGGACCCATTAGAGGAAGAAGGTATATTCATTTCCAAGGCCTTCCCTTTGATAAGCCCCAAACACCATTCCTGGCCAAGCCTCCCACCTATCAAAGCTCTTTTTTAGTTCTTAACTTTCATGGATATCTTTGCAAAATAGATGGAAATTAGAAATAGTCCTACAATAAAAATGCACAGACCCACACACAGAGACATACACACAATTCTACATATTACTCTGTGGATTTTATGGATATTGTCATGTTAAAAAAATTCCTCTTTAAGGCAGTGATGTTATATGATCCTCAATAAATGAAGCAATTAACATTTGAAAATAGATTGGACCACTTTATCGCCTTTATTGTGTTCTTTAAAAACCTGACTTATAACTCTCCCCAAAGATTTCAGATCTTTCACTTTTGTTTTACTAGGATCAGCAGTTTCAAAAAAGCTGTGTAGATGTTTCTGAAACAATTTCTAGGGATTTTTTTTTTAATTCTTTCTGCTGGTCAGGTGCAGCAGGCATTGATGTATGCCCTCTTAGAAATATTTTATTATAAATTTATGAGGAAATGGGCAGAGACCATAATGTTATTCCCATATTGGTTTGTATTAAATAAACATTGATAATCCACAAAATCTTGATCATAATTCAGACTCTAACCCCCAAGTATATTGTTTGGGGAGAAATAAATGTACACAGCTACTATAGCCAGAGAGGAAAATTTTCAAAAATATGGAGAGAAAAGCCTTTTAAAACTCACCCTCCGTGGACACATAAACAACAATACTGATGTCAACCCATGAATTTCTATGTTGGTATCTTATATTTTAAAGTTAGGGCAGAGAAACTCTCTATATACTTTATGTAAGAATTTGCTTTGAATAAGTATGACAATTGATCTAAAGTTACTTCAAAAGTACCTTGTATTCCTAGAGTAAAATCCTTAGAAAAGTTTATAAGAATAAAAATTACCACCTTCTTTTTCCTTTGAGATCAATCATCACACACCAAGAACAGCTACGTTTATAATAATTTATTAAGGTTGCATATCATTTGTCATGTATAATAAATTATAGAAACCGTAGCATATTTATAAACTATTAAGTGTATCATATTCACTTCCTAATGCTTACTGCAGTAGCTAAGAGAAATTTAGGTTATATTTTAGCATTAGTTAGAAGATTTAAAAAAAAACTGTAAAGTTCATTCACAGTATTTTGGATTTATGAAGGACCCCATCATTTAACTTGTGCAACCGAAGTGAAATGCATAAAAAACCCTTAATAACCAGAAGGTGGCGTACGGTTTCACGGAGCTGCTGAAAACCCCACAGTTCCTTAAATTTGTACCTCCACCCCTGCGGTGCACTTTTAAGGCATTGTAATAAATGCAAATAAATGATCAATCACTGATCTCTTAAAAAAACGACCCATAGACAACACTGAAGCTTGGCAATATTTTGAACATTCAAATAAAAAATTCGGTAAACCATTGCCATGTGAAAGTCTCTCTCCTGTGCCTTCTCTCCCATCTCCCTCCCGCCACCCAGTTTGCTTAAAGGAAAAAAAAAAAAAAAAAAAAGTTCGGGTTGAGTTTAAGTCCTAGGGTCTGACTCTAAGACCCTGGCTGCAATTCTTCTCCAGCCTTCTGTTATATTGAATTCTCATTACAATTACATCTGTCCAGACTTTTCTCCCAACGTGAGCATCAGTCCTTTCCCGGGGGAGAATTTTCCAGTGCCGGCTGCAAGCATTTCTTTCTCCGCTGTCACAGCGGCTATCACAGCACAGACGTGAAGTTGATCGGAGTCTTTGTAACCAGTTCATCTGCTCCTTTCCTGCTTCAGAGTCCTCAGGTCCTGGTGCAAGAGAAACTTGCAAGGCAGCAACCACGAGATGCTGTGTGTGTATTAGGGTCTCGCGGACTCAGGTGCTCTTTAAACGTCCATTCTTGGATAAGGTCCTTATCCATCTCCTGGTCCTCAGTGAACTTTGATGGAATATTTCTCCAGTTTCAGAAACTGGAAGAGCTTGTCTTTCGTCCTCTTCTTCAGGGCCATCAGGGCTCGCGTTTTCTCCTCCAGATCCTGATCGATGGCGAAAATGATCTTCGCTCTCTCCTCTGCTTTCTTGTCCCCCGAGTTTTTGAAGAGCCTTTGGAGCGCTTCTTGGTCTATGTTTTCAAAGATGTTGCCCACGGCTTTCTTGCGGGAGGCCGTGTCGAAGTGGTAGCCTCGGATGGACGGGCTCACTCGCAGCGAGGTGGACATGCTGACGGCTGGGTGGCTTGGCTTTGCTTTCATCGATGATGTGGGAATCTTCGGGAATTCTGCTCCAAGGCTCTCCAGAGAGTCTGTAGCGAAATCGGTCCCGGGTCGGCTATTTAAAGGGTGAACAAAGCTCAGGGCTCAGATTACAGTGGTGACATCAGAGTGATCTGGAGGCTGAGTGATCAGAGACCAGTTTAACAGTTGAGTTGCCAAAATCTCCATCCCCTGCAAAGGGTTCCTAACAGCTGTGCTCAGGGATGGGGTTGAACGGGGGTGGGAGTAGGGGGTGGGGAGGATTTCTTTCTCCCTAGTCGGTGGCAAGAGCATTAAACAGACTTGGGCCCTTCTACAGGGGGAAAAAAAAAAAAAAAAAAAGCTGAAACCAGGACAACCACCACCAAGATAAGAGACAAACAGTGTGGCTAACACCCTCAAAATCTTTCCAAACAGGACCCAAACAAAAAGTTCTGCTAGCAGCCTTAATTTCTAGAGAAGTTGCTAGAGCACAGTTCAAACATTTGGCAGCCCACACCAGTCCCCTTTAGACATTGCTCCACAGGGCGATTCCCGGGCTATGAAGAGAAGCTTAACAATCCAGGACACCGATTCCAAATGGGAGTCCGTTCAAAACACAGACAGGACACAGCCTGAGTCCATGACAGTTCAGAGCCAGCTGCAGACAAGAGCTAATCTTTAATAACTGAATTAAATTGGAATTTCATAAAAGTAATAGTCATGACAGCCAGCTTCTCCTTAGGTTTAAGTATACATCAACAACAGTATCAAAAAAAAAAAAAAAAAAATCAGGGAGAACAACTTCAAAGGAGCTTTATGTACCTAGCACCCAAAAGGAATGAGTTGACATATTCCTTTAATGTTTATTTTGGCAGCACCCAGACATAGTCAGAGCAATACCTTCTTTGGAAGAATTTAAATGGGTTCTTCCCAACAGGAAACTCAACTCAATATTCTGTGATAACCTATATGGGGAAAGAATCTGAAAAAGAGTGGATGTGTGTATATGTATGACAGAAGCCCTTTGCTGCACAGCAGAAATTAATACAGCCTTATAAAGCAACTAGACTCCAACAAAATGTTTAGAGATAAAAAATAAAAATAAAAATAAATAAATCACTTCTTTCCACATTCACAATATTCAGCCAGCCACTGTCCTCACTCATGAATGGAGCATTACATGTTAAGTGTCAGTATCCCAGTACCCAGTGATTTCTCTTTGGGGACCTGCTGCTGGGCCTTTGTTTTCCTCTCATCTAGTTATCTAGAAAAATCTGAAAAAATGTGGTGAAAGTATCTCACTTGAAAACCAAGTTTGAGACTCTTCTCATACCTTCATTCGTTCACTCATGTATTCATTGGACTCATTTTTCCATCAGTATATAGTAAAGGGCAATTTTTATTTTTTGTCTTCTTGCCATCTCTTGGGCCACTCCTGTGGCATATGGAGGTTCCCAGGCTAGGGGTCTAATCAGAGCTGTAGCCACCAGCCTACACCAGAGCCACAGCAACGCAGGATCCAAGCTGAATCTGTGACCTACACCACAGCTCATGGCAATGCCGGATCCTTAACCCACTGAGCAAGGGCAGGGATCGAACCCACAACCTCATGGTTCCAGGTCGGATTTGTTAACCACTGAGCCACGATGGGAACTCCTAAAGGTCAGTTTTTAGCCGGAGTATTTCTAGGTAGTGGAAATGCAACAGGAAACCACGCTAAACCAAAGAAAGGAAACAAAACATCCTGATCTTACCTTAATGGAATTTACATTCTGCTGGGGAATAGGCAATAGGAATACTTCCATTTAGAGTAGAAATGACTTCAGTAAGTAATACATGAAGCAGGTTTTACAGAACAGGCAGAAGAGTGCTGGGATTTACACAGGATGATCATCTCTTTCTCTCTCTCTCTCTATGGCTGCGCCCATGGCATATGGAAGTTCCCAAGCCAGGGACTGAATCTGAGATGGGCTTCCAACCTATGCAACAGCTATGGCAACACAAGGTCCTTAACCCACTGCACCGGGCCAAGGATTGAACTGGAGCCTCCGCAGTGACCTGAGCCACTGCAGCTAGATTTTTAATCCACTACACCATAGCGGGAACTCTCAGGGGGAAGGTTCTCTTAATGTGATGTTATGCAAAGACCTGAACGGAGGTGTGGGAGTAAGCTCTGGAAAGGCCTGCAGGATGGGTGTCGTAGGCAGAGGAACCGCAAGTGTGAAGACCTCAAGATAAGAGTGTATACGTAGTGTATTTGTTGTACTTTGTATATTACTCAGCCATTAAAAGGAACGAAATACCAACATTTTTAGCAACATGGATGCACCTAGAAATTATCATGCTAAGTGAAATCAGCCATACAATGAGACACCAACATCCAATGCTTTCACTGACATGTGGAATCTGAAAAAAGGACAGACGGAACTTCTTTACAGAACAGGTGCTGACTCACAGACATTGAAAAACTTGTGGTCTCTGGAGGAGACAGTTTGGGGGGTGGGGGGAGGTACTTGGGCTGTGGAATGGAAATCCTGTTGAATGATCATTATGCAACTATAGATGTGATAAATTCATTTGAGTAATTAAAAAAAAAAAAAAGAGTATCTACAAAGTGAAGGAAAAAGAGCCAGGAGATCAGAGTGGCTGGAGCAGTGGGAGGAGGCTGGGCCAGGGTGAGAGGGCAGGGGAAAGAGGGCAGTGCAGGTTGAAAACAACCCCATTGGCTTTTGTGTGAGTTTCCCTTTCACTCTGTAGAAGAGGGGGAGCCTTTGGGGAATTTGGAGTTGAGAAATGACATGATTTTACTTATAATTAAAGACAAAACTAGGAGTTCTCACTGTGGTGCTGTGGGTTAAGGATCCTGCATTGCCACAGCTGTGGCTCAGATTCAATCCCTGGTTGGGAACTTCCATGTGCTGTGGGGATGGCCACAACATATAAATATACATACATACATAACTGTTGTTTCTTGGTAGAGAATAGATTCTATGGGAGGCAAGTCAGATTCCAGGCAGATTGTGAAGGGTGAATGGAAGGGATTGCCTATGGCCTCAGTGTGGGGAAGAAGACAGAGCCGAGCGTGAGCTCAGCCTGAAAGATGCTTCTGGGAGAGACATTTCTGGGGTTGCTGGTGTTTAACTCACCAGCCATGGAAGCTGGTGCTCATTCTGGTTTTTCCGTGGAAGGACCCCACGTCCTGATGCCCACGACTAGGGATTGACCAGCTTATGTAGCATTCCTTTTTGGCAGCCCATCTCCCTCACTAATATACAAATAATGCTTATTATGGCAGCAGGATTTTTAGTGCGTTGCATCAAGTGTCATGCAGAGAGCCCAGATATTGACATAGCTCATCTTTTTTTTCCCCCCTACATTATAGGGCCACACCTGCAGCATATGGAAGTTCTAAGGCTAAGGGTCGAATCGAAGCTGTAGCTGCCGGCCTCCACCACAGTTCACTGCAACGCTGGATCCTTAACCCATTGAACGAGGCCAGGGATCAAACCCGCATCCTCATGGATACTAGTCGGGTTCATAACCTGCTGAGCCACTCCAGCAACTCCCTAATTCAAACTGTTAAAAGCTCAGGGTTATAGTCAGCAAGCTAGACTGAGAGAGAAACACTGCTGTGGCGAGAGCAGGTACACTAATGCTGGTGGTGCTTAGCACTGTGTGTTTAACTGTGTTTGTGCTGCAAAAGGATGATACTGGAGCCTAGCTAGCATGTACTCCTGCCTCGTGTAATTCCAGAGAGGAAAACAGGATTGGATTAACTGAGTGCACGTGTTTCTTTAAGCGACTCAGATTGTCCTCGTCGTGAATGCAATGCTATGCAGATGTCTATGGCTGCTAGTTTTATTTACCGGGCATTACTTTGATTAACTCCTGAATGGAGAGCCAAACATTTCCTCTTCACTGACCAGCCACGGCCCTTTAACTACAGTAGGAAAAATAAAAATAAGAAACAAAAACCATTGTGTAAGAAAATGGATGATAATGGGCACTTCAGATCAGAAAAAAAAAGTTCTTTATACTTGCTGCCTTAGGATATTGTCAGCCCAAAGCTCTCACTTTTTTTTTTCCTTTTTTAGGGCTGAACCTGCAGAATATGAAAGTTCCCAGGCTAGGGGTACAATCAGAGCTGCAGCAGCCGGCCTGCACCACAGTCACAGCCACACCAGATCTAAGCCATATCTGCAGCTTGCCACAGCTCACAGCAATGCCAGATCCTTAACTCACTGAGTGGGACCAGGGATCAAACCCACATCCTAATGGATATTAGTTAGGTTCTTAAGCAGCTAAGCCACAATGGGAACTCCTGAAGGGCTTTAAGATAGGCAGTAATACAACAATACTACTGAAGTTTTGTAGAATTGTTACATTTGATAATAAAACTTGTGTCTTAAAAAAAAATATATATCCTTTAAAAGAAACATCTCACTGCAGACTCACTTTGGACTTCTGGCCTCCTGAACTGTAAGATAGTAGGTTTGTGCTGTTTTAAGCTGCTAAATTTGTGGCAATTTGTTACAGTAGCCATAGGAAACTAATATACTCCACAGATTCTTCAGCTATGATAAGACAACTTGAACCCAGGGCTCTCTAGCTCCAAAGGTCATGATTTTTAAGCTCTCTACTTGATTGCTTTCAAGTCAGCTACAAGCTCTCTCTTCAGAAAAGCCTGAATAAGAGTTCCCTTTGTGGCTCATCGCATTAAGAACCAGACATAGTATCCATGAGGAGGCAGGTTCAATCCCTGGCCTTGATCAGTGGGTTAAGGATTCTGGCATTGCCGTGAGCTGTGGTGTAGGTCACAGATGTAACTCAGCTCTGGTGTTGCTGTGGCTGTGGCGTAGGCCAGCAGCTGCAGCTCTGATTCCACCCCTAGCCTGGGAACTGCCATATGCCTTGGGTGCGGCCCTTAAAAACAAAAAAAAAAGAAAAAGAAAGAGAAATATTTACTTTGATGATGCTTTTGTGTACCAATTTTTCTCTCTGCCAGTCTCCTGAATATGAAGTATACCGAAGCCAGAAAGTGAAAATTTCTACCTTAAACTTCAATGGAATTATCCCAGGACATTATAATTTACAAAGTGCTTTCAGAGTTCCCGCTTCAGCTCAGCGGAAATGAATCTGACTAGTATCCATGAGGACACAGGTTCAATCCTTGGCCTTGCTCAGTGGGTTAAGGATCTGGCATTGCTGTGAGCTGTGGTATAGATCACAGACATGGCTCAGATACTGCATTGCTGTGGTGTAGGCTGGTAGCTATAGCTCTGTTTCGACGCCTAGCCTGGGAACCTCCATGTGCCACAGGTTCAGCCCTATGAAGACACACACACACACACACACACACACACACACACACACAAACCCAACTACACACACACACAAAGTGCTTTCATATCACTGGTGTCATGATCCTTATTTTGCAAATGAGAAAACTTGATGTTACAGAAGTTAAATGTTTCCCAAATTCTTAGAGCTAATTACATGACAGAGCTGGCCCTGGAACTCTCATTTTTTTTATCTTAAATCCTTTTTTTTTTCTTACTACCTTGCATAGCATCCCAATTATTCTCATTATTTATCTCCTATTGTTTGAAAATTCTACTCCAACTGTCTTTTTTTTCCTTTAACATCTTTATTCATTGATTTATAGAATCATTCACAAATGAACTGTTGAATCCTTACTCTGTGCCAAGCCAAAAGCTTGAGGAATAAACTTAGGAGAAAGACATGGTCCTTGTGTCTGTGGAACATGAGGTCTAGAGAAGAAAAGAGACCTTAGACAGATAAACAAACATTTACATATATGAAAAAAAAATCATAAGTGCTAGCAAATGAAAAGTATCAGATGACATAAAAGAGGAAACAAGGTGAGGCTTCACTGAAATTGTTCTAGTCACAAGAAGTCTTTTTGAAGGAGAGGTGCTTAACCTGCGACTTGAAGTGAAGGTTGATATTAACAAGGGCTCCTTTCGATGCAGAAGGAAATTGCTATGCAAAGGCCCTGGGGTAGGGATGAGCTTGAAGACAGGCAAACAGACACAAAGGCAACAAAGGTAGGAATCAGAAACCAGCCATGACAGGAGATGATGATGATGCTAGACTGGTGGGCAGCAGCCACATGATATAGAGGGTTGAAGACACATGTTGGAGATTTAACATGTTAGCGATTTAACATGTTATCCTATGCAGTGCGTAGTCTTTAAAATGGTACAAGCATGGAAGGAAAACGTCTGGATTTTCTCATTTAACTTTTTAAATTATTTTGGCTGTTGGGCCATTGAAGACAACACCTAAAGAGAACAATGATGGTTCCAGATGGTAAACACATTATTCTAAATGTAGTTTGGAAATAAACCAGAGGGACTTGGTGTTGAGTTGACTATGGAATGGGATTACTCCTAGGTGAAGTCTTGGGCTCTTTGGAAGAGAAAGCTGAGATGGGGGAGGTGAAAGTGAAAAAGACTGGGGAGGGAAAAAAAGTTCAGTTGTTCACACGGTAAATCTGAAATGCCTGGAAACAGCCAAGAAGGTAGTTGAATACACAAATCTAGGACTCAGAGGAAAAGTCTGAAAAGTAAGTTTAATTCTTTATGTTCTTCTCCGTAAAAACTGACAAGACGTCAACATTGACTGCGGCTTGCTTTCTACTTACATATAAATCCAGAATCCACAACAATGCCCCTGCCAAATAAAATTCATATACATTGCTTTAGAATTATTTTACCTGAGGAAAAGATTGAAGCTTAGAGAGGGCTAATTAACCTTTGAAAACAATGGTCTGTGGTCATGTCGTTTCTTTTCACCAGATTCTAAAATCTCCTCCTTTTTGCCATACTTAACAGCTGAAATGGCAACTGTTCCCTTCAGTAATTGCTTTGAGGGCTTTTGGTAGAGTCCTTTTTTTTTTTTTTGTCTTTTTGCAATTTCTTGGGCGAGTCCATATTTTTATATAAAACGTATGCTAGATTTCCATTCCTTGTGTTGTCGTGGTTAATAAGCACTTTAAAAAATTAAACAGCAAACATTTTTGTGTCAGGAAATTTTATGCAATAGAGTTTCAAGCTTTAATTATTACTGATGAGAAAGAATGGCAGTTTTGGGGGGGGTTTTAGAAACTTTGATTCTGACATTTACTTTTGATCCCAGAGAGGAACTAATTAAACATTCTGACTCAATAAAAAAAGGCAACCCAAAACAAAACAGAGAAATGCATTTTTGAAAAGTTTCAGTCCAAATACGGGGGCAAAATCCAAAAGTTTACTGAAAAACATTACTGCCAAGCCCATTTGGTAAAAGTTTGGCTTTTTTAAAAAATGGTGCCTTTGCATGTGAAATGAAACAGCTGTCTTTGCTTAAGCCACCCTCTATATTTGCAATGTGTCCTAAAAAAAGGAACTGAAGATAAGCTCTTCTTTTTTAAAATGTTAATTAGCTGTTCAGATTCAGATATTGAGCTCCTGGTATTAATAGCTTCTTTCAAAAGGAAACAGTTGTGAGCATAAAGGAACATGTTTTTCTCAGGAAGTGAGCAGGAGATATTTATATGTATTTATAGTAGTGTGTGTTTCCATAATCTATGACTAAAGCTAAAATAAGGCTTTTTGAACCACCTCCTCCCACTTGTCGCTCGCAGCCCCCTCAGTGCGTGCTTCTAGCTGAGAGTTGTGACATTGGAGTATTTCAGCTTTTCTCAAAGTAGAACTACTCCAAGAGAGGAAAAATTCTCTGGCATGTGCTTCCCAGATTTTGTCAGTAGTGTTGCAAATGATACACATGGCCACTTCCAAAGGCCCTTCTCTGTTTTCTTTTCTCGAGCAGGATACAGCCACCCCTGATGCCTCTCTCCACAGACTGTCTTTAGTTCTATATGACTTTCCCAGAACTATATGCAGCTCAAATCTATAAGGGGCATGGAGAAATCTGGCCACAAAAGTTCCCAAAGCCAAGGAGGAACAGTTGGAGCCTTGCATTCTTGGCTGGGTGAAGCAAACTCCTACTGGGGACCAGACATCTCAATTTACATTTTGGAAAGTTGGAGTTCCCGTTATGGCTCAGTACTTAACGAACCGGACTAGTATCCATGAGGACAAGGGTTCTATCCCTGGCCTCGCTTAGTCGGTTGAGGATCCGGTGTTGCCGTGAGCTCTGGTGTAGGTCACAGATGCAGTTCGGATCTGGTGTTGCTGTGGCTGTGGTGTAGGCCAGCGGCTGGAGCTCCGGTTTGACTCCTAGCCTGGGAAACTCCATATGCCGTGGGTACAGCTCTACTAAAAAGATTTATTATACACACACACACACACATATATATCTATATGTATATATAGATATATATGAAGGTTATTAGGTGGAAGAAAAATTGGGCTTGTTGGAGAAGTACCTTGTGGTAGAAATAAGGCCAACGAAGTAAGGGAGCTCTAGGAAGCCAGATTTTGACTGTGCTCAATTAAAGGCATTTATTCAATGAGAGCAGAAGCAGTGAGAACATTCAAGTAAGTTCAAAACAACCACTCTAAGTACACGGTAGATGTATGTAAGCAGTAAGAATAGACCAGGGCTTATTTTTAGGTATTTGATTCTATTTTAATAATTTTTTGCTTTTTTTTTGGGGGGGGTGGACCCGCACCTTCGGCATATGGAAATTCCCAGGCTAGGTGTCAAATTGGAGCTGTACCTGATGGCCTACACCACAGCCACAGCAACATAGGCTCCAAGCCACATCTGTGACCTATACCACAGCTCGAGGCAATGCTGGATGCTTAACCCACTGAGCGAGGCCAGGGCTCTAACTCGCATCCTCGTGGATGCTAGTCGTTTCATTTCCGCTGGGCCACGAAGGGAACTCCTAGGAAATTATTTTTAAAAACGTCTCTAGCAGTAGGTAGTAGAACCACATGAAACTATTGCAGTCCTTTAGACTGTACAGGCAATCATGCATTCATTCCTTTGTATATTGATTCAATAAAATAGAAATTTATTTTCTTTTGATATCCTCCCAGTTTGCTATATCCTAAGGAAATGAACATTCTATAGTTTTATTAGTCCTGTTTGCTACTCCTCCAAACATCCCAAAGTGTTCCCTCTTCCATATTTATAGGGACGATGAGATAGGAGAGGAAATAGGGAGCCATGGTGGGCAAGGATGGTTATGTTGGGTATGGGGTGGGGTCCAGAATAGGCTTAGGGGAAAGTTGACAAAGTAGATCCCTACAGATGCCCAAAGACCCTCGACAGGTATGCTTTTTTTTTTTTTGGCTTTTGTCTTTGTTGTTGTTGTTGTTGTTGTTGCTATTTCTTGGGCCGCTCCCTCGGCATATGGAGGTTCCCAGGGTAGGGGTCGAATCGGAGTTGTAGCCACCGGCCTACGCCAGAGCCACAGCAACGCAGGATCCGAGCCGCGTCTGCAACCTACACCACAGCTCACGGCAACACCGGATCGTTAACCCACTGAGCAAGGGCAGGGACCGAACCCGCAACCTCATGGTTCCTAGTCGGATTCATTAACCACTGCGCCACGACGGGAACTCCATGGTACGCTTTTTTGAACACCTGGGTTGAAAAACTTATCCTCAGCTAACTTAACATTTGCTGACTTATGAATGCGAACGTCCCTAAAGTGTTGGAAAAATTGCACAACTGCTGTACCAGCTCAGCTTGTATCTATGGAGGTAAACCTGCTTTCCTACTGAAGCACATCAAACCTAAATTCTTAGAAATTCTGGAAAGGGAGGAATAGCATTTAGTATAGTCGTGGGTTTCAGGACCACACAGAGATGAGCATTCAAGAGGAATTTATTACAGATTTTATGACTCAAATGAAGAGGAAACAGATCATGGTCTCTGACGTTTGCCTGTTTTTGTTTTGAACATTGGGGAATCAGTCCATGATCACTGAGCAAGACTGACTAAATATTTACGGACTAAATAATACAGAGTGTATTAACTTTCCCATAATTTGTCTTTTAAAAAAAACCCTGAGATCAACTTACTGGGTTGTCTTTTGTCATTTTCTTTTTGAGGCATATTGTCCTACCTATGCTCTCAAATCTTGTTAAATGCCATTTCTAGCGAATTATGTTCCTTTTTTTTAACTTTTTTTTAAATTACTCAAATGAATTTATCACATCTGTAGTTGTATAATGATCATAGCAATCTGATTTCACAGGGGTTCCATCCCACAGCCCAAGCACATCCCCCCCATCCCCCAAACTGTCTCCTTTGGAGACCATAAGTTTTTCAGTGTTGTGAGTCAGCGTCTGCTCTGCAAAGAAGTTCTGTCTGTCCTTTTTTCAGATTCTACATGTCAGTGAAAGCATTGGATGTTGGTGTCTCATTGTATGGCTGACTTCACTTAGCATGATAGCTTCTAGGTCCATCCATGTTGCTAAGAATGCTGATATTTTGTTCTTTTTAATGGCTGAGTAATATTCCATTGTGAATATGTACTATGTTCTCAGTTCTACTAGATATTAACTAATTCCTCTAGCCGTGAAAATGAATTCAGTTGAAACACTGGCAGAGCCATGCGGTCTGTCCTATCTTACAGATTTTTGTGGTCATAATGGATTTTGTGGACAAATTAGGCACAGGAAGGGGAGGCAATTTTCTGAGTGATACGAGGAGCTGTCTTCTGGTGGTTCAGCAAGAGTTAAAACCCACCAGGGGCTGATCTCCCGGAAATGTGGGTGGTGGACAGACTTTGTCTTGAATATTTCAGCCTTCTTTTCCTGCTTCTCTCCAGGTAGCAAATGCCTTCTCTTCCACTCAACTTCCTGTCTGAGGGGATTGGGAATTGGCACTTTATCTTTTTTTTTCTTTTTTTTTTTGTCTTTTTGCCTTTTCTAGGGCCGCTACCGCGGCATATGGAGGTTCCCAGGCTAGGGGTCGAATCAGAGCTGTAGCTACCGGCCTACACCATAGTAATGTAGTATCTGATTCACGTCTGCGACCTACACCACAGCTCACGTCAATGCCAGATCCTTAACCCATTGAGCAAGGCTAAGGATTGAACTTGTGTCCTCATGGATACTAATCAGATTTGTTAACCACTGCGCCATGACGGGAACTCCTCGGCACTTTATCCTTTAAAGCAACAAAGAATAACTTTCTGTGGTACCTTTGAGAAAGGGTCTGTGCCTTTATGCCTTATTTCCTTCTCGAGGTCCTGTGGACCTTCAGCTTCCTGGAGTCTGTGAGCCAATGAAAGCACACAGTCAATTCTCCTTCTGGGATCAGAGCTTCCACTCAGAGGCGCCTGCAGTATGTGGAGATTCCCAGGCTAGCGGTCAAATTGGAGCTACAGCTGCTGGCCTACACCACAGCCACAGCAATGCCAGATCTGAACCTCATCTGTGACCTACACCACAGCTCATAGCAATGCCGACCAGGGGTCAAATCTTCATCCTCATGGATATTAGGTGGCTTCATTACTGCTGAGCCACAATGGGAACTCCAGCTGCTTAACTCTCGATCTTTATAGGATTATACACCTGACCAAGTTTTAGTTATCAATAAATCACAGAGTGCACATCGAGGGCCTACTAAGCCTCTAGCATGCTGTCCACTTATTTTTGACCTTCAGTAGAAAGGTGCAAAGCCCTCTGGTGAGTTAAAGTTACTTGCACTGCGGTAGTTCCATCTCCAGATCCCAGCTCCTTCCAGCATTCTGTTTGTCTAAACTTAAAGCACCTCAGAACACAGAGTTCCTTCCCCGATTTTTTCTGGTCCAATCAGGCTCTGTGTCCCAGAGGGAACTGCAGTTCTTGGCGGAATTGCTCACTGGCTCCTAATCCAGAAGGAACTAGGGAAGCCCTGCCAGAGGCTGCACCCAGCTTCTGCCAGATTACCGATCCGTGGCTTTTTGTGCTTTTCTCTGACTCCCAAACTCCAGGGGTTACTCAGAAGGTTTGGGCTGTGCAAAAAGGAATCTGGCTGCCCTGGTTTCCTCATCTTCCTTCCTCTTTGTAGGAGTCACTGATGCAAGATGACACTCAAAACAAACAAACAACGAACGTCTAAATCTAATTTTAGTTTGGTTTTCGGCTTGCCTAGAAGCAAGAAAACTGTGAAAGATGAAACCAGATGCATGGCCTGTGTAACAGGATTTTGAGAAAGGCCTTGTCATCAGACCCCTTACACTAAAACCATAAACAGCATTGAGTTTTAGAACAGAGAAGGGGGCAGGTGTCTTTTAGAAAAGAGATGTAGGGAGTTCCCATCATGGCTCAGCGGAAACGAATCCAACTAGTATCCATGAAGATGCGGGTTCGATCCCTGGCCTAACTCAGTGGGCTAAGGATCCGGCATTGCCATGAGCTGTGGTGTGGGTGGCAGACGCGGCTCAGATCTGGCATTGCTGTGATGTAGCTGGCAGCTACAGCTGACCCCTAGCCTGGGAACATCCATATGCCATGGCTGCAGCCTTTAAAAAAATAAATGAAATAGAAAGAGAGAGATATAGGGTAAACTAGGCAGAGTACTGCCCCCCTCCCCCAATTCACCCTCTCTGTACATTTGCCATTTCTCTAAGGCCTATGAGGCTGCAGTGAACCCAAAGCTTAGTTCTTTAGAGACTTCCAGAACCGCAACAGACCAGACATCTGACTGGCTGTCTCCTGCCGCTGATCAGACCCTTTGGTCATCATTTTTTGTTTTACAGAGCCGTACCTGCAGCATATAGAAGTTCCCAGACGAGGGGTCAAATTGGAGCCACAGCTGCCAGCTTATGCCACAGACACAGCAAGGCCAGATCCAAGCTCTGTCTGCGATCTATACCACAGCTCTCGGCGATGTCAGATCCTTAACCCAGTGAGCGAGGCCAGGAATCAAACCCGCATCCTCATGGATACTAGTTGGGCTTGTTACCACTGAGCCACAACAGAAACTTTCTGGAAGTTCTCCTTATTTTGTTCCTATACCCCCGGCCCATTGCTTCTGCTGACTTATCACTTGTTTTCATTTCGATGATAGAAGGGGGAGAGTAGGAATTCATTTTATTTTTAGAAAAATTCTAGAGAAAATTAAACTCTGAAAAACGACTGCCTGGTATTTAACACTAGATGGCTGATGACCTTAACCAGGACTAGGCAGCAGCCTGGCAAGCAAGGCTCTGAGTCTGGGTAGAGGAAAGAGGGGAAGGAAATCATATTTCATGAATTCCTTTCATTCCAGGCATTTTTCATATACTTCAGAAATCATCACCAGAGAAGTTCTGATTTTAGCTCAGTGGAAGCCAATCCGACTTTTATCCATGAGGATTCGGGCGTGTTCCCTGACCTCACTCAGTGGGTTGGGGATCTGGTGTTGCCGTGACCTGTGGTGTAGGCTGACAGCTAAAGCTCCGATTCTACCCCCCAGCCTGGAAACATCCATATGCCATGGCTGCAGACCTAAAAAGCAAAAATAAAAATAAATAAATATAAAAGCTATTAAAAAAAAAAATCGTCACCAGAGTCCCATAAGATCGAAACTTGAATGTTTGTAGAAAGTGAGGTTTTGTTAATAACGGAATGAACAGGGTCTCATTTTTCATTTGGACCTATCTAAATCCAAAAATCTGGAGTTGCCATCATGGCTCAGTGGTTAATGAATCCAACTAGGAACCATGATGTTGTGGGTTTGATCCCTGCCCTTGCTCAGTGGGTTAAGGATTCGGCATTGCTGTGAGCTGTGGTGTAGGTTGCAGATGCGGCTTGGATCCCACATTGCTGTGGCTCTGGCGTAGGCCAGTGGCTACAGCTCCGATTCAACCCTTAGACTGGGAACCTCCATATGCTTCGGGAGCGGCCCTAGAAAAGGCAAAAAGACAAAAAAAAAATCATGGAAGTTCCCATTGTGGCTCAATAAGAACTTGACATAGTGTCCATGAGGGTGCTGGTTTGATTGCTGGCCTCGCTTAGTGGCTTAAGGATCCAGTGTTTTCACAAGCTGCACCATACGTTGCAGATGTGCTCAGATCTGGCATTGCTGTGGCTGTGTAATAGGTTGGCAGCTGCAGCTCCAATTTAACCCCTAGCCTGGGAACTTCCATATGCCACAGGTGCGGCCTTAAAAAGAAAACAAACAAACAAACACAGACAGGTCATGGAGAGTCTTCCCAATAAACTGCTACATCCCGCAATTTGCCTTGGTCCTGGCTTCTGACTCTTCCTGCTCAACCCACATTCATGGTGTGCTTTACCCACAGTATCTATCCATCTATAGATCTGTGTCTATATCTATATATACCAGTAAGCAGCCCTTTGCAGGAAACCTCCCTCAGCAGGAAATGTCTTCCCTTGCCACTTTAGAAATTAGATTGTAGCTAACTTTTAACCAGGCATCCCTATGCTTTACTCATCTCCAGCCCAAACACACCTTTCAAATCTTTAGTCACACCATATGTTGCCTAACTTAGCTCTTTCCATAGGTCAAAGAGGTAGAAATGAAAAATAAGTAATGAGCAGATGACCAGATCTCTTCCTAAGCTTCCCCTTCAGTCACCTCCCAAACAAACTGCTTGAACAAGATAACATCTAGAACGGAGTTCCCTGGCAGCTCAGTGGGTAAAGGATCTGTCATCACTGAAGCAGCTCAGGTGGCTGCTGTGGCGGAGGTTCAATCCCTGGCCCCAGGAACTTCTACATGCCTCAGGTGTGGCCAAAATAATAATAATAATAATACCATCTAGAGGAAGATCATAAGAAGTCCATGAGCACCCAGTGGGGGATGGTGACAACCCTGACACCTCATCTCAATGATCACTTCCCTTCTTCCCTTTAAAACTTTCATGGCTTAGCACAATCTTCAGAAGTGGTTTTGAGGACACAGAGTCCACCATCTACACAGATGGCTGGCGTTCTGATTAAAGACACCTTTCCTTTCTATCAGCTTTTGCAAGTATTGATTTTTTTTTCAAGCAGTGAACAGCTGAACCTGATTTGGTAACACATCTCTCTATTGTCTATCTATTATCTATCTGTCTGTCTACCTACCTACCTTCTATTTATTATCTATCATCTATCTACCTACCTATCATCTATTATCTATCATCTATAAATCAATCATTTTTCTATCTATATATCTATCATCTGTCATCTATCAATCGATCAACTATCAGTCAATCAATGTATCTATCTGTCTACCTATCCAATAATCCTCACAGCAACTCATTGCACTCATTAGGACACAGGCTTGGGAAAGTGAAATATTGCACAGAACCCTGAGCAGCTGTGATGGAGCTGCCACCCCCTGGTCTCTGTGACTCTAGGCCCTGCTTTTTCACAGCCCTGCTGCATTTGTTCAGACAGTGAAAGAGTACTTTCTGTGTGTTAAGAATTTTGCAGCTGCATCAGACCCATGAGAACAGAGAGCAAAGGGCTCTGTGATGCAGAAGATGGAAAGGAGGAAGAAGAACCATGGACCCCTTGTAAGGTTGAGGGGGATGGATAACATCTATTCCAAACACGTTCCACGGCTTCCCCTGTGTCCTGCACTGCACTTTCTCCCCTTGGCGGGGGGGACCTCAGACTCGGGGGAGCTGTGGACACACAGACAGCAAAAAGAACAAAACATTGACCTCTGCTCCACAGACCTCCTCCTCTCCTGTCCACCTGCTCTCAGGCAGCGGTAACGGTGGCCACCCCAGTGCCACCCCCTGCCACGTGTTTCCTCTCTCCTTTATGTCCCACTGGGTGACGGATCAGCTTCTCAGTATTCATCTCCTTAACCATACATCGACCACTGGCTTCTCTGCCAGGACCATTTTTCTCCTGGATGACCACAAGAGTTTCCTTGCTATTTTCATGTATAACAGCTGGAAGGTTTCCTTTAAAGCCTAAATCTCACCAAAAGCTTTCTGTGGATAAAACCTTCCAGCAGCCTCACATTGAATAGAAGAAAACATGAACTTTATTTGTTTTAATTTTAAAAAAAAATGTATGGCTGACTCATCACATACGGAAATTCCCGGGCCAGGGGTTGAATCCGAGAGGCAGATGCTGCAGTTATGCTGGTCCTTTAACTCACTTCTCCGGGCCAGGGATTGAAGCGGCGCTTCTACAGCCACCTAAGCTGCTGCAGTCAGATTCTTAAGCCATCACGCCACAGTGGAAATGGAAATTCCAAAACCTGACCTTTTTTTTTAATGTTCTCTCTCTCTCTTTTTTTTTTTTTCCCCTTGTCTTTTGTCCTTTTAGGGCCGAACCCATGGCATATGGAGGTTCCTGAGCTAGGGGTCCAATTGGAGCTAGCTCCCGGCCTACGCCACAGCCACAGCAATGCCAGATCTGAGCCATGTCTGCAACCTACAGCGAATCCAATGCTGGATCCTTAACCCACTGAATGAGGCCAGGGATCGAACCCACAACCTCATATTTCCTAGTTGGATTCGTTTCCGCTGCGCCACAACGGGAACTCCCAAAACCTGAACTTCTTAAGCAAGCTTACGAAGCCCCCTGTGCTATGATCTGCACTCCCATACATGGTCTTAGTCTCTCTCTCTCTCTGTGTCTCTCACCAGCCTTTCTGCCTCTCACTGTGTCAGGAGAGCTCCAGCTCTAGGATTTTTACATCCCCCTTTGCATGGAAACATTTCTTCCCCCCAGATTGCCCAGTGCCTTCCTTTTTCTTGTTGGTCAGATTCTATTTCCAATGTCTATTTCTTTCCAGAGGGAACTTCTCTTAGGTTTATTAGGGCTTGAATTGTATCTTGCATAAAGATATGTTAAAGTTCTAACCTCCAGTGCCTGTGAATGTGACCTTATTTGTAAATGGTTGCTGCAGAGACTCTCCTACTAACTGAGGTAAGTCAGAAGAGAAAGACAAACATCGTATGATATCACTTATATGTGGAATCTAATATATGACATGAACAAACCTATCTACAGAAAAGAAATAGACTCATAGACATGGAGAACAGATTTGTGGTTGCCAAGGGGGCAGGGGAGGGAGTGGGATAGACAGAGAGTGTGGGGTGCGTAGATGCAAACTATTGCATTTGGAGTGGATAAGCAATGAGATCCTGCTGTACAGCACAGGGAACTATATCTAATCACTTATGATGGAACATGATGGAGGAAAATGTGAGAAAAAGAATATATATATGTATGTATAACTGCGTCACTTAGCTGTACAGCAGAAATTAATAGAACATTGTAAATCAACTATAATAAAAAATTTTTTAAAAACCACTTCCACAAAAAAAAAAAGAAAAAATAAGAAAAGAAAATAGTTGCTGTGACTATATTTAAGCTAAGGTACGGTAGTCCTGGATTAGGCTGGGCCCCATATCCATTGATGGTGTCATAAGAAAAGGGAAATTTGGGAGTTCCTGCTATGGCACAATGGGATCAGCAGCATCTCTGGAATGCTGACATTCAGGTTCTATCCTTGGCCTGGCATAGTGGGTTAAAGGATCCAGCACTGCTGCAGCTGCTGCAGAGGTTGCAACAGTGACTTCGATCTGATCCCTGGCTTTGGAACCCCATATGTGGCAGGGTGGCCAAAAAAGAAAAAAAAAATAAGAAAAGGGAAATTTGGACACAGACACATGAGGCCAAGGCTATACGAAGGCTAAGGCAGAGATGGGAGTGTTGCATCTAAGGAGCCGAAGCACGCCCGGGATTGCTGGCAACCACCAGCATCTAGAAAAGATTCTTCCCTTTGACTCTGCAGAGACAGTTGGACCTCCAGCACCTTGATTTCAGACTTCTAGTCTCCAGAGCCATGGGAGAGTACGTTGCTGCATTTTTATGCAACTCAGTTTGTGATCATTTGTACAGCAATCCTGAAAATGAATACAGAACTTTGTTAATTAATACAGAGCTATTCCCAACTAACTTTAGCTCACAGAGCCCAATTTATTTATTTATTTATTTATTTACTTTTTTAGGGCTGCACTTGTGGCATATGGGGGTTCTCAGGCTAGGGGTCCAATCGGAGCTACAGCTACCAGCCTATGCCACAGCCACAGCAACATCATATCTGAGCCGAGTCCGCGAACTACACCACAGCTCATAGAAACACCAGATCCTTAACCCACTGAGCGAGGCCGGGGATCGAACCGGCAACCTCATTGTTCCTAGTCAGATTTGTTTCTGCTGCATCTCAATGGGAACTCCGAGCCCAATTTTATTTTGTCTGTAGGCAACATTTATCACTCTCTGAAATTATCATTATGCCATGCTATAGGTAATTCACAGCTTCATTTACAATATGTATTCCTATATTTTATGTTTATGATATTTATATCTCAATACCATATGTATGTGTAACATACAGATATTTGAAAGCAGAAAAATGTATCTGTCTGGTTCACAGAACACCCAGGGGGTGGTCTGTGTGTCATAGGGCTATATCAATATCTGTTGAATGAATAGGTGAACTGTTGAATGCAGTAATAGAACTACACTCAGATAATCCCCTGAACAAAAGCCTCTGTGATAAAACCCTTGAAGGCCAGGTTATCGCAAATGCAAGCTATTGTTCCAAGGCTATGTTTAATAAATCTAATTCTTTGAACCCTGAACTCAAATTCCGTTCTATTTATTCAAACTCCCAGATAGATAAAGAGAGCTCTAAAGATATGATTTCATATCTATTAAGGAATGTAGAGTACATTTCAATGTGATTCCTGCAGCAAAGGTCTGAATTTGAAACAATAACATTGATTGATTTCAAAAAAAAATCAAGAAAGCAAATTAGATCAAATATATCAAATATATCAGGTGAGAAGATGCCTTTAACTTACTTTTAGCTGTCCCTGGGGCTTAAGAACTGAAACTGAAGATTCCCAGACAACTGAGTTTTCCTATGACATGGCAAAAATAAGTTCGTTTTTACATCTGAGTTTAAGTTTGGCTAAGTTGAGTATGGCCATTCATGGTCTAATTTGTCACGGTATCTTCTTAATTAGTTTGTTTTGATGTTACTTTTTTGTTTCCTGTGTTAAAAAGCCTTGCAGATATATTGAGTATCATAGATGAGTAAGCCAGTGTAGAAAAATCAGATTTGTTCCAGTGGGCAAAGTTCAGGCTTCAAGACTCAAAGCCTTCTGATTTCAATCACAATGTGCCACATAATCATGGGGAAATGACCCTAGTTTTCCAAGCACGACCAGCTGTTTTTCATGACATTTATTTTCTTTTAAAAAACATCCTCAAAGCAATAGAGGTTCATAACAATATAGAAAATACAAAAAATATATAGCACCAAAGATATAAATCATTTCCAGTCTTACCAATCTCAAATAATAGCCATTAATGTGTTAGTTTATTTTTCTCTAGTTGGTTTTGTGTATACACATTCATTAAAAAAATACATGCAGGGAAATATGGATGTGTTTGTCACAAAATTAAGAGTATATGTTACACAATACACAGCTTTTATATCCTGATTTCCTGTGGGGCTATATAAATATGGTTTCTTTTATTCCCATTCTTTGTGAATTAGTGTGTGTGTGTGAATATGGCTTTAAAAGTTTGCCCAACATTTAATGGCATGAATACACAATAAATTAAGAAGCAGCCTACTGAAAATGTAATCGGTTGGTAATTTATAAATGATATTTCAGTAGATGGCATTGACCATAAATCTTTTTTTTTTTCTTTTTTTAGGGCCATACCCATGGCATGCGGAAGTTCCCAGGCTAGGGTTCAAATCGGAGCTACAGCAACATGGGAACCAAGCCACATGTGTGACCCATACCACAGCTCATGGCAATGCTAGGATCTTTAACCCACTGAGCAAGGTCAGGGATCAAACCTGCATCCTCATGGTTCCTAGTCAGGTTCATTAACCACTGAGCCACAAAGGGAACTCCTAACCATAAATCTTTGTATAAATCATGCTGACTTCCCTGAGGTAAATTTATATAGACGGAATAATAAGGTCAAAGGATCTGAACACTTTTCAGGATATGGTCCCAATTCATCATTCCTTCCAGAAGTATTTTTGTAATTCTATACATACAATGTACACTTAATTTTTGAGCCAAGTAAAAACAGAATTTCTTTGTTTTAATGCTCTTTTAAGAATAATCACAGGATTGAAAAGATGCACCCCTCTTGGGGTGGGTTTTAAAAATGGAGGAGGCTATGCATGGGGGGTGGTGTACGGGAAACCTTCCTACCTTCCCCTCAATTTTGCTGTGAACCTACATCTACTTTAAAAAAATAAATTTCTAATTAAAAGTAAATCCCGTTCCCGTTGTGGCTCACCATAAGGACCTGATGTTGTTTCTCTGAGGATGGGGGTTCAATTCCTCGCCTCGCCCAGTGAGTTAAGGATCCGGTGTTGCTGTGATCTGGGGTGTGGGTCACAGACGCAGCTCGGATCCTGCGTTGCTGTAGCTGTGGCATAAGGAACCCCTGGTCTGGGAACTTCCATGTGCCACAGATGTGGCCATAAAAAAAAATCTACAGTTAGATTTCTCAATCTTTTGATTATGTTTTTTTTTTTCATTGATATATTGGGAAGCATATCCTCAACTCAGGACATTTCTATGAAACACCTAGAAGATGGCAGACCCTCACCTATGTGCTGGGGTCTTAAAAATTACAAAGTCCCTCCCTTCACGAATTTTATAACCTAGAGCTGCTAGATTCACAATCAATGGCACAGACTCTTCACTAACCCAATAAATGATTTTTTTTTTCACAAAGAGAAATAAATTCACCAAGAAACAAAAATAGGACAATTCCAAACTGATGTGCACGTGTGAACGTCGTGTCACGGGAGACCTGAAGGAAAAGATAGTGGAGATGCAGTCGTATGAGATAGGCACTTCCAGGCCAATCTGGGGAAGCCTCTGCTGGGACAGAGGCTAATAGCAAAAGCAAAGACTCTGAGATGAGAACCACTTGGCATGTCCCGGGACAGGAGAAGGCCAGTCTGACCCAAGCCCAAGAGATGAGACAGAAAGCGATGTCACAGGGATGCAGGACCCACCCCCATGATGCTCTATAGATCATCACGAGGTGCTTGGATTTAAAAATGAAAAGTTCCCGTCATGGCTCAGTGGTTAACGAATCCGACTAGGAACCATGAGGTTGTGGGTTTGATCCCTGGTCTTGCTCAGTGGGTTAAGGATCCGGCATTGCCGTGAGCTGTGGTGTAGGTTGCAGACGCGGCTCGGATCCTGCGTTGCTGTGGCTCTGGCGTAGACCGATGGCTTCAGCTCCAATTCGACCCCTAGCCTGGAAACCTCCATATGCCAAGGGAGTGGCCCAAGAAAATGGCAAAAAAAGACCAAAAAAATAAATAAATAAAAATGAAAAGCTTGAAAATGTTGGGGGGCTTTAAGTGCGAAAGTCATATGACTGATCTCCTCAGTGGAAAAATGGTTTGGAGGTGGGTCTAAATAGAATCAAGAAGACAAGATAGGAGGCTCTTGTATCTCCTGGGTGAGAGAACTGGTAGATGGGTCTAGGTTTGTAGCCTTAGACATTATATTAGGATTTTATTTATAGGTTACATTTATAGTAATTGCAAAATAATCTAAGTATTATAATTACCATGTACTCTATCTTGAAGGAGAAGATGAAGTTTTCTCTTGATTTCTCTCTCTCTCATGCCATATTGACCCACATGTCTTTCCATGTAACCATTTCCTGTGCCACCATTTTAATTATTGTTGCTTGAATATAGGTTTCATTTCTAGTAAATTCCTTTGTGTTTCAAAAATGTTTTGGCTAACATTTTTTTCTTTCTTCCTTTTTTTTCCCCCGTTCAGGTCATCTTTGGAACAGTTTCTCAAATCTCCTCGGTTTGTGTTGTACACAAACAGGCACACACACAAATCCAAAAGATTTTGGGTGGTAAATAATTAAAATTTTTCAGAAGGTCATGACTTGTGACCATTGTGGCCCAGTGGAAACAAGTTCGACTGGTATCCATGAGGATGTGGGTTCGATCCCTGGCCTTGCTCAGTGAATTAAGGATTTGGCATTGCCATGAGCTGTGGTGTAGGTCCCAGATGTGGCTCAGAGCTGGCATTGCCGTGGCTGTGGAGTAGGCTGGCAGCTGCAACTCTGATTCCACCCCTAGCCTGGGAAATTCTGAGTGCCACAGGTGTGGCCCCCCCCCAAAAAAAAAGTCATTACTTAGGAGAGACTGGGCATGACTGTGTGGTTTTCTCTTGCAGGTTTTTTGGTTTTTTTTTTTGTCTTTTTGCCATTTCTAGGGCCGTTCCCACAGCACATGGAGGTTCCCAGACTAGGGGTCTAATTGGCGATATAGCTGCTGACCTATACCAGAGCTCACGGCAACGCTGAATCCTTAACCCATTGAGCTAGGCCAGGGATCGAACCCGCAACTGCATGGTTCCTAGTCTGATTCGTTAACCACTGGGCCACAACGGGAACTCCTCTCTTGTAGGTTCTCATGCAACTGCAGTCAGGTGTTAACTGGGTCTGTTGTCATCCTAAAGCTCATACGACTAGAACATGCAAAATGGCTAATTTATCTGGCTGGAGGGTCATGCTGACTGTTGGTTAAACATACCACTTTTGAACATGGTCTCCCAGTGAGTTTTTCACACCATGGTAACTACTTTCCAAGAGGGAGTATTCCACAGACAAATTCTCTAAGAGATCCAGACAGAAATTGCCAAAGATGCTTGGGAGTTAGAAGGCCATTTCTCCCAGCTGCTATTGGCTAAGTGAATCCCTAAGATCAGCAAAGCTTCGAGGGAAGGAAAATAAAATCAAGAAGAGAAGCTGACATAAAGCAATATGTCTGTTTGTAAGCAGAATTTTTTAAAAAATATCAAGAAGTCAAGTCCCTGCTGGATTTGAAAATACACCTGTTTCATATGATGGAGCATGAGAATGTGAGAAAAAAGAATGTATACATGTATGTGTAACTGGGTCACCTTGCTATATAGTAGAAAATTGACAGAACACTGTTAACCAGCTATAATGGAGAAAATAAAAATCATTATATAAATAAATAAATAAATAAATACAACTAAAAAAAAGAAAAGAAAAGAAAATGCACCGGTTTCTTATCCCCAGCTTCTCTCCACCTTTCTTGATGGAGGGGATTGTGTGGGACAGGAGCTATTGCAATGGCTCTTGTAGGTTACAGTCTGCGATAGCCTGCCCTTTAATCATGACAATTCCCGCCCCTGTCACATGAAAAATACACCCACACTTCATCCAAGGCCCCTAATATTTGATCCAGTTACAGTATTATCACCAAGTCCAGGATCTCTTCCTCCAAATCAAGTTCAGGTAGAGGATGTTTGTTGGATGCAATACCTTAATTTCTGCTCAATCTGCCAACCTATAAAAACACGTTAGCTAGCCCCCCGATGCCAATCACACACACCCAGTGTACAGTGATGATATACGGATAGAACTGTGTCCCGTGCAACTTCACATGCTGATGCCTTAACCCCTAGAACCTCAGAACGGGACTTTATTTGGAAAGAGGGTCATCGCATATAAAATTAGTTACGATGGATTCCTTAATCCAATATAACCGGCATCCTTTTGAAAAGAGGGTAAGTTTGGACACAGGGCTGCAGAGAGGGAAGGTCATGCGAAGAGGATAGAGAGAAGGCAGCCGTCTACAGCCAAGGAGATCAGGCTGCAACAGATCCTCAGCCCAGTCCTCAAAAGAAACCAACCCTGCTATCACCTTGATCTTGGCCTTATAGTCTCCAGCGCTGTGAAAGAATACATTTCTGTTAAGTCCTCCCTCGGGTAGGACTTTGTTAGGACATCTCAGAAAACTAATATAAAAACGACTGAAATAGACGCTGGCATTTAACAAGAAAAGAAAGAAGAGGCCAACAGCGGCAATACTGAAATCTATCTCAGCACATAGCACCAGTTTCTAAACTAGATTCTTAGGAGTTCCCATTGTTGCTCATGCTAACGAACCTGACTTGTATCCCTGAGGATGCGGGTTCGATCCCAGGTCCCCCTCAGTGGGTTAATGATCACTTTGCCATGAGCTCTGGTGTAGGTTGAAAACGTATGTGGCTTGGATCCCAAGTTGCTGTGGCTGTGGTGTAGGCCGACATCTGATTCAACCCCTAGCCTGGGAACTTTCATATGACCCATATGCACCCCTAAAAAAAAAGCAAAAAGCAAAAAAAGATCCTTCTTGGGTATGATTTGTTTGTTTGTTTGTTTTTTGTTTGGTCTGTCTAAGCTCTGTCCTCAAAACTATAAGCTATTCACTCTGGAACATCTTTCCTTTATTATAAGACATGACTCATTTTTTTCTAGTTTAATAACTTTTCTCATCCTGCTTCCTGAAAACCTGTCTCTATCATTTTAATTCAAGTGTACAAAGCTTCAGCTAGTGTAACTATATTAAAACTTTGTATAGGTTTTCTGTAAGTCTTATTAGGGTTTATTCCATTAGATAAAAATTCAATGCCCACAATTTTCCAGCTTTGGGCTAAGAGTCTGGATTCTAGGAGGTAACAGACCCTTTGTTGAGACCCTTTTGATCTAGTTGAGAGAGTTTATGAGGTACATTCTTAAATCATTTTGACATTCTAACAAAAGGTCTCACAGCCACACTCCTAGATTTGTTCTTTTTTGTTTGTTTGTTCGTTTGTTTGTTTAGGGCCACTCTGCAGCATACAGGGGTTCCAAGGCTAGGGATCGAATCAGAGATACAGCTGCCGGCCTACACCACAGCCACAGCAACACGGGATCTGAGCCACATCTGAGACTTACACCACAGCTCACAGCAATGCCACATCCTTAAGCCAGCGAGCGGGGCCAGGGATTGAACCCACATCCTCATGGATACTAATCAGGTTCATTACTGCTCAGCCACAGTGGGAACTCCCTGGACTTGCTCTTTATGCTGAGGCTCTTTCTTACTTTGAGAATCTTTTGCCAACTAAATAAGCTGGAAATAAGAAATAGTTCTATTTTCAAATCCATCAAGGCTTGACTCCTTTACATTTCTTCAAAATTCTACTGACACACATACTACTTTATTTTAGTTTATTGCTCTCTATTGATACTTTGTTGTATGTGACTAGAGAAATTAATTGGCATTTGTAAAGTTCTGCCTAGAAATCTCTTTAGCCAAACATGCTACTTCATTAGGTATATGTTCTATTTTTCATGACAGGCCACAGTGCTGTCAAAATTTGTGCCATTACATAACATGAATTTCTTTTCTTTTTCTTTTAACATGAAATAACAATTTTCTCACTGTCTTTAAGGCTTATAGCCATCAGGAACATTCTAGATTTTGCCCCCCCCCCCATAGCCTGGAAGAGAATGCCACGTTTTAGGCTTCCATTTTGACAGTACTCCAATTTCAGTCACCAAATAGGTATCAGGTAGAGTCTGATCAGACAAAATAGATCTAAGAATGATATGGACTAAGGTATTTATTATGGGAATTAAGCCTTATTTATTTTTGGAAGCACATGAAGAAGTCTATGGAAGACTTTTCTCTGACTCGAGGGGTCAGGAAGAGCAACAGCCAGGAAATAAAAGCAGAAGCAAACCGGGGAAGGGTAAGGATAACCTAAAACCTGTGGGGACAGCTTGGGATCCGAAACAATAAATCCCAACCCACATCTCTCACCACTTCTGACTTTTTGATGACACCAGTGACCTGCAATTGAAACTAGCATTCTTTTACACACACACACACACACACACACACACACACACACACACACACACACACACGATTTAGGGCTCGAAGCTGAAAAACAAGATCCAATGGAAGCTTGAGGAGCTGGGAGAGCTGCAGACCCAGGGGCTGCCCCAGCATACAAGCTAAATCAGCAGACAGAGGAGGGAGGGTGAGACACTATGACGCCCAGCCCCCTACACCTTTCCAGCATAAAGGCCACTCTGTCATTTTCACTGCCCAGTAAGAAACACTTGGAGGGAAGGTGACTGTGCCCTGGCCATGTAGCTGAAGGCAGTCGGAGGACACATGGGGATTTCAATCTGATTCCTGCACTCGTGGGCCACACAAAGCACTTTTTGTTAGCACTCAGAACTGTGGAAGCGGGCTCTCCTAATGCAGTGGTTTTTCTCTCCATTAAAAGGCTAATGAAGGATTTGTTTTTATGGATTTCCAACTTTTGCTTTAGTGGCAGGAAGCGCGGAGTTAAATTGTCATGTTCAGTTTTTGTAATTATCTTTGCTCAGGGTTTTCTGGCTTAATAACTGCTTTTTCATTATGGCTTTTTAAAAAAATTTTTTGATCATATTTTAATTCTTTAATGTTTAATTTTGTAGGCCTCTCAAGTAACTTCTGAAAGATGGTTTGAGTGTAAATACAATGTGCTCTTGTGGCAGTTGTATAGCTGCTGCAAAGCTCTTTTTTTTTTTTTTTTTAATCTCTATCTCCATTTAGGTCTCTCTCTCTCTTTCTCTCATCTTGTATGCACATTTCAGTTCTTAGAATTGAGAAGGAGATTTTGGGTTAAATCCAGATGCTGTTATATGATTTGTCAAGGGAACAAGTTTTAAGAGCTCATTTTCATTCAATATAGTTTGACATACAACGAGGAAAATAGTAGAAAACCTCGGAAGAAGCGTGGCTCTTCCAGGGACACCAGAAGCCAGAAGCATTGGTTGTGGCCTCATGCAAGCATAAATTAATCACACTATGCAAAGCCAGGAAAGAAAAGAATATGATAAATGTTAGATTCTCATTGAGAATTAAGAGTCTGATAACTTCCCATAAATTTGGTGTCATCTTTTGAGTTCCTGATAGTGTAGGCCATGACAAGATAAATTGCCAGTGACTTTAAGTAAATTACAGACTTTTACAAATCTCAGAAACAAAGCTGAAATGCATGACATTTTCAGTGTTCACAAGGCCACGTAAAAGAACTCCCAATTAAAACTGAAGAAAAGGGCAGCTGTGAACCTACCCACAGATCTGGCTTCGTATTCCTTTTATTTTTATTTTAATTTCTTCTTCTTTTGTCTTTTTAGGGCCGCAGCTATGGCATATGGAGGTTCCCAGGCTAGGGCTTGAATTGGAGCTACCGCTGCTGGCCTACACTACAACCCAAAGCAATGCAAGATCCAAGCCGTGTCTGCGACCTATACCACAGCTCACAGCAACGCCAGATCCTTAACCCACTGACAGAGGCCAGAAATCAAACCTGCGTCCTCATGGATGCCAGTCAGATTCGTATCCACTGAGCCACAATGGGATCTCTCATATTCCTTTTATTTTTATTTTTTGCATGTATCTTTCTGTTTTTATTGTTTTTTTTTCCATTATAGTTGGTTTACAATGTTCTGTCAATTTCTCCTGTACAGCAAAGTGACCCAGTCACACATATTTATGCATTCTTTTTCTCACATTATCCTCCACCATATTCCATCATAAGTGACTAGGTATAGTTCCCTGTGCTATACAGCAGGATCTCTTTGCTTATCCACTCTGAATACAGTAGTTTGCATCTATTAACCCCAGACTCCATATTCCTTTTAAAAGATTAACTTGGAATTCCTGCTGTGGTGCAGCAATGGGATCTGTGGTGTCTCTGAAACACCAGGACGAAGGTTCTATCCCCCGCCCCATTGCAGTGGGTTAAGTCGCAACTGCAGCTCAGATCAGATCCCTGGCCAGAGAACTCCATATGCTAGGATGTGGCCAAAAAAAGGAAAAAAAAGAAATCTCCTTGCCTAGAAGATTATTGTTCAAGGCACAGAAACAGGAGGCTGAGGACACAGGCACACACAGACACGTTATGCAAACACACATCCCCTCTCTTTTATCCTTTTGCACACATTTGTGCTTACAGGCATCTAGCTTTATGTAGCTAAGACGAAATTGTACAGGGGGTCAGCAATAAGCAGATACCCCTGCCTTTTTTTTTTAATTAAATATTTTCCAGTCTCTCTTGGTTACTGCTCCACTGGATCCTAAGTTCCCCGGGGGCCTCATCTGAATCTATCATCCATTCACCTCCCACAATGATTTACACCATTCACATTAGATGCTAGACACATGCTCATTAAATGAATTAATGATGTTGAATAGAAATGGTCTTAAACTTGCAGAATTTTGCGTGTGTTTCTGTGAGTGGTGTGGGACACGTGTGTGTGTGTGTGTGTGTGTGTGTGTGAGAGAGAGAGAGAGAGAGAGAGAGACAGAGAGGAGATCAAAGAGAAAATTCAGTATCTGTCTTCTTTAAGTGATAACCACCTGCTAGAACCACTGGGCGTCCATGGCCACAGAATTTGCTTTTAGAAAATCTATGCAGGCTTTTAGAAAGTGAGTTGGTTTTCCTCTGAAAATCAGCCCCATGTAGATAATGGCTGGAAATCCCAAGTGATTAAATATAGACTCCAAGACTCAATTGTCCAGCACACAATTACATACTTCCAATTTTTTGTCTTCTTATTCATGAAAGAGATTAGAAAATCTCTTCCTGTGTTTTTTTCCCCCTTCTCCTCTCTCTCTATAGCAGAGAATAATGATTCTTAAGGCTCAAAATAACATAAGTAGTTAGACATTGGAGGCAGCACATCAATAGTATTAAAGGCCTAAATATTCTGGTTTGACTATGCAAAGATCCACTCTAAGGGCCGATTGGAACGAAAATGTAATTGATTCTCATTATTCATGGAAGTCATGTTCCATAAAGTCCTCGTGAATACTGAATGAGTGAATATGGAACCGTTGCTTCTAGCAGAAATATTCTGTTAGGTTTCTGAGAGCTTCTGGTCACATTGTCATCAGTCATCCAACATAAAGCTGGTTTTATGTGCATTACTGTTAATGGCCTTTAACAAGCACTGTTGATCAGTTAACGTTGAACCCACAGCCAGCAACACTCTAACTCATGTCTGAACAAAGGTCCTCTAACATCTGTTTTCTCCCTAAGGGAGACTGCACCTTTAACACGTAGCACTTCATCTGGGGACTATTTTAAAACAGCAAAATCACAAATAAAAAGCACAAACATGTGGCACTAAAGAGACCCCCCCCCCAAAAAAAAAACATCTGTTTACAATCTGAGTGTTGCAGCAAAAAGACAGAGTGTCTCCTTGTTTGACCTCAACTGGGGACAGGCGTGTCAGGCTACACACATTTTTTGCCGCTTGCACATCTGCAAATGACCGTGAAAGTGCTGAGCATGTTGATTTTGGAGGTTACAGATAAATTTTAGTGAGTGTGTCAACTTATAAAACAGAATCCATGAATAAAGAGGATTCACGTAGAAAGAGAATTAAGTCAGAGTTCCCATTGTGGCTCAGCGGAAACGATTCTGACCAGCATCTGTGAGGACACAGGTTCGAGCCGTGGCCTCGCTCAGTGGATTAAGGATCCGGCATTGCCGTGAACTGTGGCGTAAGTCGCATACTCAGCTCAGATCCTGCATTGCTGTGGTGTAGGCTGGTGGCTACAGCTCCAATTCGACCCCTAGCCTGGGAACCTCCATATGCTTCAGGTGCGGCCCTAAAAAGACAAAAAAAAAAAAAAAAAGGCTATAAAAGAGGATTAAGTCCATATACGTTAGCAGGCAAATGGAGATGCCAGAAATGCATTCCAGTTGAAGGCTCCACATTTATAATCATGGCTATTAGGTATATCAACCTGGGTTCAGGAGGAAGCAGCAACAAATCATCCCTAGAACATGTCTTTTAGGAAACGTGTTTTTCCCTTCAGTGTATGATGGGTGAGAGGCTTAGTATGACTTAAAATGACATAGCTAGAATGCTGAAAAAAGAGCCTAGACTGTTTGAAACTCAGTTATAAATGGAGACTATAAAATGGTGACTTGACAAGTGAAAACATCAATGAAGCTTGCGAAAAAGTGTGCCCACAGCTTATTCAGTGATATTTGGAGTGGGCTGGTGTAAAGCATTAGCCCACCAGTTCTGAAGGAGAGGTAACACGCATCTCATTGGGCAAAACTGCAGGAACTCTGGGTCTTGCTTTTGGATAAGCCTGCCCTCCCCTGCCCTGGAAAAAAAAATCTGAAGAAATATAACTGTCCCTAGATAACCTCTTAAAGAATCCTAGTAAGTCTCAGGGTAGAACTTTATTTGAAAGAGCTCAGAATGAGGCCAAGCAGTTTAGAAGCAACGTGGCTAAAACCCTAAACCAGGCAGCAGAAAACAATGAACAAAAGACATCCTAGAATCGTCCTGTGATGCAGCTGTCTTTAGATCCATTTGACACTAAAAGGATTTTGTTGGGATTTCCCATTATGTCGCAGCAGAAACAAATCTGACTAGTATCCATGAGGATTCAGGTTCGATCCCTGGCCTTGTTTAGTGGGTTAAGGATCTGGCATTGCCATGAGCCATGGTGTAGGTTGCAGGCCTGGCTTGGGTCCAGCGTTGCTGTGGCTGTGGTGTAGGCCCACAGCTGTAGCT
The DNA here is from genome assembly GCF_016906955.1 of Phacochoerus africanus. Lineage (NCBI taxonomy): Eukaryota > Metazoa > Chordata > Mammalia > Artiodactyla > Suidae > Phacochoerus > Phacochoerus africanus. The sequence continues at coordinate 54,271,264 of NC_062546.1, forward strand.
CTGATTTGACCCCTAGCCTGGGAACTTCTGGATATGCTGTTGGTGTGGCCCTAAAAAAGCAAAAAAGTAAAAATTTTTGAAATAAAAATAAAGGGATTTTGTTGTTTTAAGAACTGTTAAAGGTGGTATATAAATGAAACGGTATTACAAACATTAAGAATGGGCAGGGAGTTCCTGTCGTGGCGCAGTGTTTAATGAATCTGACTAGGAACCATGAGGTTGTGGGTTCGTTCTGTCCCTGGCCTCACTCAGTGGGTTAAGGATCCGGCATTGCCATGAGCTGTGGTGTAGGTTGCAGACGCGGCTCCGATCCCACATTGCTGTTGCTCTGGAGTAGGCTGGTGGCTATGTCTCCGATTAGACTCCTAGCCTGGGAACCTCCATATGCTGAGGGATCGGCCCTAGAAAAGGCAAAAAGACACACACACACATCAAAAAAAAAAAAAAAAGAATGGGCAGCACGGGGTAGTACATGATATTTAAACTATGGCAGTTACTCATATTTTCACCCTAATTGTGAGCTAAGCATTTATTCATGGGGAAACAGAAGGCCTCTTGAGATTATTTTGCTTGGCAGGCTTCTGACCAGGAACAGCTATTACAAGGGGTCATCTCCACTGTAGTGGAGCCTCTTACCTGCACAACGCCTTTTTCAAATTTTTTTGTCTTTTTTAGGGACGCATCCACGGCATATGGAGGTTCCTAGGCTAGGGGTCTAATCAGAGCTCTAGCCGCCGGCCTTCTCCAGAGCCACAGTAACACCAGATCTGAACTGTGTCTGTGACCTACACCATAGCTCACAGCAATGCTGGATCCTTAACCCACTGATCAAGGCCAGGGATCGAACCTGCAACCTCATGGTTCCTAGTCGAATTCATTTCTGCTGCACCACCCCAGGAACTCTGATATCTTTTTATTTATTTGTTTATTTATTTGATCTGCAGCAGGCAGAAGTTCCCGAGCCAGCGATCCAGTCCGCGCTACAGTAGTAACCAGAGCCACAACAGTGACACCACCAGATCCTTAACCTGCTGAGCCACCAGAGAATGCCACCTGCACAATCTCTGTTTGCTCTGTTTTCCTTTCTAGCAGAGCCTGGCTGACAAGCACCCTCTAGCTTTGCCTGCAGTAAAATGTATCCGGGAACAGCTGGTCTGAGCGGGACTCGCCAGCAAGTTCTTTAAAGGGAACTAGCATAAGGGACATGCCGTCTTCCTTTCCCCTTCCCCTCCACAATGGCTCTTGAGAACATTTTGAGTACCAAGGACAGGGGTTACACCCCAAGAATGGAGGAGCATTAAGGTAAGAGGAGACTGACTTCCTGCTGGAACAGAGAAGGCACCATGCCTGCTTGCTCTGGATGGTCTGCTTCCAGCGGGAGGAGCAAATCACTCCTAAGTTGGTTAAGCCAGTGAGTAGGGGCTTTCTGTTACTAGCTGCCAAGTGCAATTCCCAACAACAGACTCAGCGATGGTACCTCCAGCTCAGCTCAGGAGTGTCTGGGAACGGGGAGGTCTCAATGTGGAATACACTCAAGACTTTGGGCCTTTCCTAAAATACGAAAGGGACAGGTTACAGCATAGAATGTAGCTTCACACTGCGCTGATGTGTTGGTTTACGCAATCCCGGTTGGGTCCTAATGGATAATGGCATTGAGTCAATAAAAGCATGCCTTTAGGCAACAATTTTATTATTTTTTTCATAGCCTGGGTTTAAAATAGAACAATCATTGCTGAAAACTGTGACACGCAGTTTCTTTTCAGAAGGTGGGCTTCTAGGTTTTAGGGTCCTACAATGGATTCTGGGTAATCTTGTCTCCAATTAAACAGAAATGTAAGTGGACCCAGGGTATGACTGAAAGAGATTTCAGATTCTTGCCCCTTTGCCTTCATTTTGATTGACAAGCAGACCTCTCCCCATTCCTGCAAAGAATGTTGCCGGTTTCCTGTTTAACAAATGACGGTGAAGAGGGGCGGTGGGTGAGGCGTCAGTCAGCCTACCTATGAAAATAGGGCACATGCTTTGCTAAAAAAGGATAGGGATGAAAGGTCTCTAAGTGGCTGTGTCTCCATCCATTGTTTAGGGCAGACGACGCTGACTCATTGTTCTGACAGCCAGGGGAAATCCTGTATTTCCCTCTCTGAGGCTTTTGGTTTAATCTTGTTTAGGATAAGCAGACGCTTTATTGTTCTGCTGGAGCCTTGGCGTTACCCTTCCAGACAAGCTTGTGCCAAGTTTCAGGTGCCCTCTTTAAATCATGTCACTGGAAACTGAGAGCATCCCTTTTTATTCTGTTGTTTGGTGACCCGGGGTAGCATTGAGTTTTTCTGCATGAATACATCTTACACTCACCTGAGACAATTCAGATAGGTCTCCATGGAAACCTTCCCCCAAGTTCACCTGTCATCCTCCAGAAGACTTGGGCTCCATCTTTTCATCATATTAGGAAAACTCTACATCAATGGTCAATTACTAATTTCATCCTATGAAGGAAGTACTATGTAAACTCTCAGCCTTTTACGAAATCATGCACCCAGTGCTGTTCTCATTAATTTTCAGGAAAGACACAAAAAAAGGTTTAAGACACGGTTCCTTGTTTAAATGAATGAAACACGTAAACAACCAACTTGAGACTAATTCGGCCTGGAGCTTACATAATTTCCCAAGTCATACAACGGCAACTGAAAACCATGAGGGACTCAGGGTGGGGCTGCACGGACTATAGTGAGGGAAGAACTCACCATGAAGCAATGAGTGATATGAGGGGTTAAAGTTTATGTAGGTTCTAAATTAGGAGGGGCAGGGAAAAGACTATCCCAACAAGGAACAGGGAATGCCAAAGCGTAGAATCAAAACTAAATACATGTGGGCAGAAAAGAGTACATAAAAACCCTAGAAAGGAGTTCCCTGATGGTTCAGCAGGTTAAGGGTCTGGCATTGTTACGCTTGTGGATCTGAGTACTACTCTGGCCAGGGTTCGATCCCTGGCCCAGGAACTTCTGCCCATGCTATGGGTGCAACTAAAATAAAGGACGAAAAAACCTGGAATGTTTTTCCATATAGGTCATCACTGAACATTAGGTAGAGTTCCCTGTGCTCTACAGCGGGTCCCCAATGGCCAACCATTCCATATACCACAGTGTGCATGCCAGTCCCAAACCCCCAGTCCATCTCTCCCAGCCATCACCCGTCTCCCTTGGTAACCGTAAGTGTTCAAAGTTTCTGAGTCAATTTCTGTTCTGCAAGTAAGTTCATCTGTGTGTATCCCTTTTTTCAGATACCACATGTAAGTGGTATCGTAAGATGTTTATCTTTCTCTGTGTGCATATGTATAACTGAATCACTTTGTTGTACAGGAGACATTATCACAACATTGTACATCGACTATAGTTCGAGCACAACTTTTTAAAAAAAACCTGGAAGAAAGATTTGCCAAGAGAATGAGTAGCATTCTAAATCCTTTGGGTGAGGCTACATTATGGAAAGGGTTGATCTGGATCCATGAGGAAACAGAGAAACTTTTCAAGATGCTTGGGAACAAGATGAAACTGTGTTTAAGGAGAAAATTTAGCAAGTTTTCATTTATTATTAATATAATGCTTACAAAGCAAATGAACAATCAAATTAAAATTTAAAGTAGGGGTATTTAAGATTACTTAAAAGGATAAGCTGTTTACTTCCATTAAAGAATCTAGTTTTAGATAAGATGCTATGTCCACCTTATGGAATGATGAAACTGGTAGGACAAAAAATAAATAAATAAATATCAATTTAATCCTCTAATATTTCTGATGCAGAATTTACTCTTGGTTATTCATATTCCCTATCATCTTAGAAAAAATGCACATGGGCAAAGACAGCCTTCTGTAGGTCGCACAATTTATTTATTTTTTTACACGTTCTGTAATTTAAATTTAAATCAGGCACTTTCCTATAGTTGTTCTGAGTTAGTGAGCCATAGTAAGCAAACGCTGATTTTACACTCTAGGTTGTAGCTAGTTGACGCAACTGTTCATAGAGAGACATCATTAAAGGGGCCGTGTAAGGGAGTTCCCACTGTGGCACCTTGGGTTAAGAACCTGGTGGTGCCCCAGCTGTGGTGTAGGTTGCTGCTGCTGCTTGGGATTTATCCTTGGCCTGGGAACTTATACATGCCACATGTGTGGCCAAAAAATAAAAATAAGGAAAAGGAGGGGGCATGCCATACACTGGTCTTGTTTATGTCCATTTCATAATTTGTTTTCCAATTCAGCTGCTCCAAAAAACCAATTCCCATTTGGCAGTGCTTTTTGTCCCAAATCCAGTTATTTGATAACTTTGAATTCTTTTTATTTAAGTTGTTTTTTCTCTCCCTCTACCCAGTTTATTTTTGTTTAGTATAATATTGCTTATGTCTTCAGGTTCAGTGAGCTATTCTTTAAGTTCTGTAAAATCTGATGGATTTAATCTCTCTTACTTGGCATCCTGATTATATTCCATGGTTCTGCTCCCAGGTGAAATCTGACTGTCATTTTGAGAACAATTTAATATTAGAAAATCTTCCAGTATCTATCCGTCGAGTCTTGTGGCTACCACTCAGGGCTGTCAGAATTCCTGACATGCAAAGCAATGGCTGGTAGGTTCACGTACAATACTTTTAAATTATTTTCTTTATGACCATATAAAATACCTTTACTCAAGGACTTTAATTGTAAAACAGAGTCATCTGAGTAATAACCTGGTCAAATTTTTGGATATAACTTCTCCCACCCTGGAAAAAACAATGAGTGATTTCACTCCTGATTTAGAGACTATTTTAGCTATATGTGAACATTTAGTTTTGAAAATTTTCAATTTGCATGTTCTATTCATCGTGGGCATATCATTTACATACTGTCGAGTCTTGTCCTCACATAAACGTCAATTTTAAGATGAAAAGGTTTTGTAGTCATTGAATCTCTCTCACCGACATGGTTTGAATTGCCAAGGCTAAGACAGAGCGGGTCTCAGCTCAGGAAAAAGGATGGGGAAAAATAAACAAGAATGACCTCTTCATTGCTAAAAAAAAAAGTTTCCTTCAAACTTTTCAATATGCTTTTTCATCCCCTTGAATTAATGGAGCAATCTCTGTGTTGTATGCAGTTCACCATGTGTTCTGACTTGTTCACCCGACAGGAGGCTCCAGGAAGTTTCAGCGTCCAGAGTTTTATTGGGTTTCACTTGGAAACCAAGCAGGACCCTGTGGGGCCTTCCTCGGTACAAAAGGCCCTCTGTGTCCCCCGTTTCTTGTTTATAGGGAAAAAAAAAAAGGCTTTAGTCTCTTAGGCCTTCCCTGAGTCCCAAGAGCAGACTTAAGCAGTCAATGATCAAGACAATAGAGTCACAGGATGCCTGGAATATGGATGAAAATTTTCTTTTTTCTTTTTACGACTGCACCTGCAACATATGGAAGTTCCCGGGCCAGGGGTTGAATCAGGACTGCAGCTGCAACTACACTACAGCCACAGAAACACCAGATCTGAGCCTCCCCTGTGACCTCTGCTGTAGCTTGGGGCAACTCTGGGTCCTTAACCCACTGAGCGAGGCCAGGGCTTGAACCCGTATCCTCACAGAAACTATATCTGATCCTTAACCCTCTGAGCCACAATGGGAGATCGAGGTATAGATAACAATATGATGCATATTTCTGAGTTGTTCTGTAGAAACCCAGGTGGAATATGGTGACTACATGCTGCCCACAACCATATAGACCCCAGACTGGTTGGAACCAGAAGACTGAGATTCTCCAAACATCACCCTATTACTTCTCCACCAACCAAACAAAGAAGGTCCACAAGCTGATGACATGTCCTACGTCCCTCTCCCCAACACCACCTTTAAAAGCCCTGCCTGAAATCCATTGAGGAGATCAGATCCTCTGAGTTAGAGCTGATCCTTTTCCCTTGTTTTGTGCACTGCAAATAAGCCTTACTTTGCTGCAAACACCTGCTGTTAGAATTCTGCTTTCTACACTGCAGGCACAAGAGCCCCTGCTCAGGAACTATTACATGGACACAATTGATTGAATCCTGGCCCCATGGTTCAAAAAAAAGGATATAAATGAACTGATTTGCAGAACAGAAACAGATTCATAGACTTTGAAAATAAACATATGGTTACCAAAGGGGACAGTTTGGGTGGGGGGGGGATGGACTGGGGGTTTGAGATTGGCATATGCGCACCATGGTGCATGGAATGATTGGCCAATGGGGACCTGCTGTAGAGCACAGAGAACTCTACCCAATATTCTGTGATCATCTATGAGGGAAAGAATCTGAAAAATAAACGGATGTGTGTACACATATAACTAAATCAGTTTGTTGTATAGCAGAAATTAGCACAACCTTGTAAATCAATTCTACTTCAATAAAACTTTAAAAAATGAAAGAAAAAAAAATCAATTGCCTCTCAGTTCCCCTCAGTTGGAGGTTGGGAAGTCGGGCTGACCTCATCTAGCTCATGGTTGATCTTTCCATCATGGCCAGCCCCTACACTGGATAGATTGTGAAACTAACTAGGGGTTCCCCATGAGTCATTTCATTAACATAAGCCCTTGTCATTCTGCCATAAGCCCTTATTATTCTACCAGGACTAACAAACAGACTCTTATCACTTGAAAAATTCCACAGATTTAGAGTTTCCCTCCCAGGAGCCAAAGACAAAGATAGGTCAAATTCTTTATTTATTTATTTATTTTTTCAAATTCTTTATTATATGACAAAGTTTCCATAAATTTAGCTCCTCTTATTAATGTTATTACACCACTGAGTATCTTGATAACTTTGTGAGATAGCGAGAGTTTTTCATATAAATCTTCACACTATGATTTTTTTTTTCTTTTTACAGCCACACCCTCAGCATATAGAAGTTCCCAGGGTAGGGGTCAAATCAGAGCAGCTCCTGGTCTAGGCCACAGCCACAGCAACACTGGATCTGAGCCGCATCTGAGACGTACACCACATCTCCCTGCAATGTCGGATACTTAACCCACTGAGACCAGGGATCGAATTTGCATCCTTACAGAGATAACGTCGGGTTCTTAACCCTCTGAGCCACAATGGGAACTCCCACACTATGATTTTTAAAGATAAAAAAAGAATGCAGATGCAAGGGTGTGTTCAGTTCAAGATAAAATTTCCAAGACCCTTTGGGAAACCAAACACTTTCAGAAGGTAAAGAAGAATGCTAGGCACTTCACACATTTTCATTTTTCAGGTTTGTAAGCAGAAGTGTATCATCGTTCAACACATTAAGCCCGATAAAAATGTGTATTAGAATTCTGCGATAATTATGTATAAGAACTATTAAAAAGTAACTTCTGTGGGAAAACTGATTAACTCACGTATGGAAGAAAACAGAGAGAGGGTAGGAATGCCGGACCCTCCTAATACAAGATACAGATGTTTGCCATATGCTGTTTACAACCATTATCGTTGGTGGCAGCCATCGAAAATGTGCTCCTGCCCAAATACCTTGGATTTTGCTGTTTCACTATAGGTTTGATTTACCCTATATGACTCCCAGAGAAGCAATAACAGACTTAGAAAGATTACATTAGCATTTTTATACCTCTGTACCAGTGAGCTACATCACGGCTTTGCATCCTATTAAACAAAAATAAAGGTAGTTTTAAAAGTGTTCTGCTACAATTATAAGATGAAAGGAGCCTCATGGTTCACTTCCTTACACCAGCTGGATCCTGACTCAGCAAATGAGCCGTTAAAGCCATTCTAGAAACGATACTTGCTTCACCATAGATGGGTGCAAAGGAGACTTTAAGACACTTTTTTTTGGTGGTGCCCACGGCATGCGGAAGTTCCTGGGTCAGGGTTTGAACCTGCACCAGAGTAGCGACCAAAGCCACTGCAGTGATAATGCCAGATCCTTAAACCACTGAGCCACCAGGAAACTCCTAATAGGTTTTTGAGAAGAGATCTGAAGAGACTATTTCTTCTGACCTCCTTCCTACAGACAGGTAGACAATTCAAGGGCATTTTACGTTCAAGCCAATCGAGACCCAAAACTAGGTAATTTGATCAAAGCTTTATGATAGATCTTGTTTAAATAAGAATGCCACAAAAACCAATGTAAGCCCCAAAGTCCATGAGTTTAAAACACTTCTCAGCAATCCATCTGCTTTACGGGAAAGTATAATTGTGGGAACTGTTAAGAGACTATTTATTAGGAAACCCTGATTTATCCAAAAGGAAATCGTGGTTTTAGACATTTCGAGTTTCCTTTTTGGCATCACATTTAAGTAGACATTTTGCTTGTCAGCTGGCTTGTGTCAGATGAGCATGATTTATTTAGACGATTATCTTGACGTTTTCAGAGAAACGGGTCCTCTGTGGTGTTGGAAACTCTTTGTTAATGTAATGTGTCAGAATCATAAACCAACAGAGAGGGCTGTTTGGTTTCTATGCAACTCCAGAAGAAATTATTTCCTTCTGTTTTTGTGCTTTTTTTGTCTTTTTGCCATTCCTTGGGCCACTCCCGCGGCATATGGAGGTTCCCAGGCTAGGGGTCTAATCGGAGCTGTAGCCACAGGCCTACACCAGAGCCACAGCAACGCTAGATCCAAGCCGCATCTGCGACCTACACCACAGCTCACAGCAACGCCAGATCCTTAACCCACTGAGCAAGGCCAGGGATCGAACCCCCACAACCTCATGGTTCCTAGTCAGATTCGTTAACCACTGAGCCACGACGGGAACTCCTCTTCTGTTGTTTTGAAGAAAAGACTGCGGAGAGCTTGGATCTAAGGATGGAGACCACAGCAAATAGGACAAAAGCACCAGCGTGTTTCCACTTCTGGGTAAAGGGAAAGATAAGGTGAAGTTCCGGGAGGAGCAATGTAATTGGCTGTCCCGGTGGTATAAATACGGGGTCCTCAAAAGCCCCCTTTTTGGTAAGATGTGGTTTCTGCAGAATTTTTCGCTAGTTATTTTACCATGAGTTTTTCACTAACACTAACTAGTTATTTTTTTCACTAACACGAACTAGTTATCTTAATACTAACTAGTTAGTTTATTTAATGTCTATGACTCGAAGCTTTGTCTGCCCAGCCCAGGACTTTCTATTAGAACATATAAAATAGACAAATGAATTCTGTTTTTCATCTATGAACAACTTACCTAAAAGGTGCATAAGTAACAGGAGAAAAAAAAAAGGTAAATGGTAGGTAATAGGCAGTTTACAAAGAAAAAATGCCAATAGGCATTAGACATTTTGGAAAAGTGTTCAACCTCACTAGTAAGCAGACATGGTTGTTAAAATAGGTAGCAATCTGTATTTACCAGATTAGCAAGGGTGTAAAAATAATATAATCTGCATTTAATGAAGGTGCAGATCCTTCTTACCTTACTGTCATAATTGTAGAGCAATATGATAATAAATATGAATCATCTTTAAAAGTCTTTTCTTTTTGACTTTTACTTTTCAGAATTTATATGTAAACTACAAAGATACTTTTGGAAATGAGTGTTCCCTGTAGTGAGAATTTGGAAAAAATATAACTTTCTGACTATGGGAAACTTCTTATAAGACATCATATGATGAAGCATTTATTGTACAGTAATCAACATCATATTCTCAAAGTATAATTGGCATATGGGAATATGTTCATAAAATACTATGTGCAAAAGGCAGACTTCAAAAAAGAAGTATAATTCTTATTTTGTTGCAGAAGATGATATTCATAGACAAATTACTGAAATCATAAGCTAAAATTTTAACTCCAGGAATTCCCATTGTATCTTAGTAGGTTAAGAACCAGACTAGTAGCCATGAAGATGCAGGTTTGATCCCTGGCCTCAGTCAGTGGGTTAAGGATCCTATGTTGCCACTAGCTGAGGCATAGGCCACAGCTGTAGCTCCTATTCAACCCCTAGCCTAGGTACTTCCCTATGCCACACATGCAGCCATAAAAAGAAAAAAAATTTTAGATGTCTCCAGGTATAAAATGTTTTTACTTTTATATTTGTCTCTATTCTTTAATCTACTTTTTAAAATTTCATGTGAACCATGAATTACTTTGAGTCAGAGATGACAGTGAATGTTATTTTCCAGAAAGAAATTGGAATGGAATATAACGAATTCCAAGAACTTCCCATCATCAAATCTTCACACTTCTTTTTTTGAAATGAAAAGACATGTTAACATATTTGTGACTCACTAATCAGTTGATGGGGATTTGTTTGGCATATTAGCTATTCCAGAATGGTATGCCTTTAAACAAAATAGAAGTGAGGAAATAGACATTTTGATCTGGGAGAAATTGGAGTCCAAAAATTTTAGGAAGTATTAAAGTCTTCCTTTTATTTAAGGAAAAAAAAAAAAAAAGAGCTGATCATAACAGTCATAGATCTTTGCATTGTGAGCGTGAAACAGCAGAACCCTGTGGGACCTTCCTAGGACCAGAACCCCTGTGTTCCCTGCTTCTTGGTTGTAGAAAATCTTTAGCCTCCTAGGTAGGCTTTCCCCTGAGTTCCAAAGAGCAATTTAATCAGAGAAGTGAGAAAATGGAGAAATAGAGCCAAACAGTCAAACAAGACAAAATAGTAATAGTTGAGCCTTCAAACAAAGTCAAGGACCTTCCGTTTCTCCTCAGTGGCTATAGATAATATTCTGGGCCATATCCTCGAATCATTTTGCAGATACTGAAACCCACCGCCAGGTCGGAGCAGTTAACTGTGTGCTGACGACTAGCACACAGACCCCAGACATTGGATCTGGAAGGTTGTGAAAGACCATCTTGTTTACCCGCCACCAACCAATCAGAAGGACTTTCATGAGCTAATCAACATTGTGCAACCGTCACCCCTAATACTTCAAAACCCTTTCCTGAAAGCCATCTGGAAGTGTGAATCTTTTGAACATGAGCTGCCTGTTCTCCTTTCCTGGTCTTGAAATAAGCACAGTACTTTCCTTCACCACAAGCCAGTGTTAGTAGATTGGCCTTTTTTTGCACATCAGGCTAGTTGGATTCAGTAGCAAAGGGAGCTCAAAATATCATAGCACAGAGAACTCTACCCAGTATTCTGTGATATTCTATGTGGGAAAAGGATCTGAGAGAGAATGGATGTGTGTACATCTATGAATAAATCACTTTGTTACACAGCAGAAATTATCACAACATTGTAAATCAACTCTACTTCAATAAAACCTAAAAAAATAAAAGATTTAAAACTTAAAAAAAAGGAAGATCAGGGTCGGGAAGGATAAGTTTGGAAGCTGTATTCCGGTGAGTATCTCCCTGCCAGACATCTTTGCTGGCTGTGTCTTTGCAAAATGCAACGAGTCACTGCAGGCTGCATCATACTCTTTAGATGTGGGCTCCGCAGCTATTCCTTTCTCCAGACTCTTCAGACTTGGAGAGTGGGTCAGTATTTGCCTCTGTTGCCTGCCCAGAGACAGTACGTTATGCTGTGTTGGTTTCTCTAAATAAATTGTGCTTGGAACTTGAACTGTATCCAGTCTCTTGGGATAGACCATAATGGAAGATACTATGAGAAAAAGAATGTGTGTGTGTTTATTTATTTATATATATATATATATATATATATATATATAATATGTATATTTCTGTCAATATATTCTTCTATTTGTTTTACATACTATTTTTTGTTTTATATATATATAAACATATATATATGACTGGGTCACTATGCCATATAGCAGAAATTGACTCAACAGTGTAAATCGACTTTAATTAATTAAAGTTAATAAAAATTTAATTAATAAAACATTTTATTAATTAATACAATTTAATTTAATTTAAATTTAAATAAATTAAAATAAATTAAATTTCCTGTTACATTGCCCTCAACTTGGCAGTTAGAGTGTGCTGTTGATTGCCTGGTAGTTGGAGGTACGAAACAGGTAGGGTTGGGATTTTTGGAAGGCAGAATGTGGAACAGCTCTGGTCTGAGCCTGGAAGGCTGGCCTGGCATAGGAGGAGAGAAGGCAGGCTAATTGGGGATTCAAGTAACAGGGTTATCAGGCCATTTCCCAAAGTGTTCCTCTGAGAAGGGAAGCAAGGACACTCACTGTAATGTATCCCATCCCGGCCCAGGAAAGGAGCAAGGACAGAGAGGACGATGGTCAATGTCCTGATGGGGCGGTCCATTCACCAATGTTCATTGTATGGTTTATTCAGAGAATGTACATGTATATTATATACACTCACCAGTAGGTGGATGTATTTCGTAATTAAATAAATGGGGGAAGAAGAGTGAAGAAGAGTATGGAAGACAATATCACCGTGGATTTCTGTCAATATACTCTTCTATTTCTTTTACATACTATTTTCTGTTATACGATCTTCAGGCTAGGATTGTGAGGTGGAAAGACTCACTCTTTATTTTGGATATGCTCAGGAGGGTAGAAAAGTGATGTATGTTAGCGGGCAATATTCAACAATTTAATCAGGAAAAAAGAATTGAGAAAGATCACCGACTATGGTTCCTCACTTGGCAAAACATCCTTATTTGCCATCTCAAATCAATTTGTGAGCCAGGAGGGTTTTTCATCCATAATTATTATCTTCTAAAAGAGTCTTTAATCACTAACAGGAAATTTTATAGTTCAATGAATGCACATTCAAAACGATTGCCAACTTGTAAAAGAAAATATCTAGCTTTAGAATATTTACTGCGTTTTTAGTACTCTGGCTTTCAAAAGCTAAGAGTATTTTGAATTCTTCTTGGTTATCAACACAATGTAGAGTGCTTATTAAAAACTCAAGCTGAAAGAAGTTTGGCATTGTATTTGGTTTCTAAACAGAAAGCACCTCCCCCCCAAACATATGTGTATCAAAACCTCTTGAGATTGACCTGCAATGGAGAACAGTTTCAAGGATAAAAACTGAAGTGTGTTTATTATACCCATTTCCTACTGAGAATATAAATGAGTAGAGACCTTATTATGAAACCCCTTTGAATTGGATTCTTTTCTCCAGCAACTCACATTTACTACTGTTAGTTCCATTTTAAAGCCAATGTGAATTCAGATGTGAGGAAGGAAATGCTTTATTCATATGAAATTTCAGCAGTGATTTATACCCGGTTGCTTGAGGCAAAAAGCAAGATGAAAGTACTTTATTCCCCATTTAGAATTCTTTTCCGCAGCTCATAAGTAAAATTCCTCTTCACTGGGGTTATTGAGTTTAAAGTCACTTAAAACCCTGAAAAACTCATGGAAGAGGCGCCCTCTACTTGGACGAAGTCCTAGCCAACTACAGAGGTTGCTTAGATAGAAGATTTGGCATCTCGAAGGTCAAAGATGGTGTAAGAAATTTGCTAAGATGACCAGAACAAAAGACCAAGTAGATAGTCTCACTGGATTTCTGTGAGCGGGAAGTGGGTTCAAAGGTGGGAACAATTGAACAGAGTGAATTTGAGAGAGCTTTGAAAACTAGACTGAAAAGGTATTGCTTTTCACTGATCAATAGTAAATCATGACATGCTCTTGAGCAATGAAAGACTCCAGCTGCAGCAGTATTTCAAGAGACTTAGCCTGGTAGCTGTAGGCCAGTTGACTTGGATGCAAAGAGTACACATTTTGGATTAACCAGAGCTACAATGATAAAGGCCTGTGTAATTAGGAAGCGGGATGGATAGGGAGATAACTTTGAAGAGTAATTTAAAATTTCAATTTGGAGTGGAAAGGCAATGAGATCTTGCTGTATAGCACAGGGGTGTATCTAGTCACTTATGATGGAACATGATGGAGGATAATGTGAGAAAAAGAGTATATATATATCACTTTACTGTAGAGCGGAGATTGACAGAACATTGTAAAACAACTATAATTTTAGGAACCTTTAAAAAAAAGAAACAAAATTTCAAAGAAGGAAGAAGACTTTCCTCTTTTTCTTCCTTTGTGTGGAAGTAGGAACATGTTAGGAGGTGGAAGAATAAAGTATGATTGCAGAGCTTTCAGCCTTCATAATCGACATGGTGGACAGAGTGAGACCTTTGGACATGTTTGTGATTTGCATTTGGATTTAGGCAAAGAAGACCCACTTGATTTGGGCATGTGGGGTTTGTGGTGACCATAGGACATCCAACCAGATGTATTTAGTAGGATGTGTGAATGGTACGGTCATCAGCTCTGTAAAAATATTAGTCATGGCTACTTCTCCAAGGGAATTAGAATGAGAAAGACGTAGGGGCTAAGAAAGCCCTTCAATGAAAGAAAAAAAAAACTGGAGTTCCCACTGTGGCACAAGGGAACTGGTGTCATCTCTGCAGCACCCTGGGATGCAGATTCCATCCGCAGCCTAATACAGAGCGTTAAGAATCTAGTGTTGTCCCAACTGCGGTCCATCCCAGGAACTCCATATGCAGTGGGCAGTCAAAAAAGGAAAACAGAAAAGAGAGAAAGCAAGAAAAAAAAAGTGCCGAAAAAGCAGAGTGAAGGAAAAGGAAGAGAGGTAGGGGAAACAGAATGGTTCAAATCTGTGGAAAGAGAGATAAAAGAGGATTAAAAGAGATGGATACCAAAGTCAAACCTCTGGTTGATGTCAAGGACATGAAATTTGTGAACTGGCCAACTTGGACGCAGCAGTCAATGGAATGGTTAGAGTGAAAGTCAAAACACAGTCATTGCAGGTGAGGGAGAATGTAGATTAAGAAACAAAGAAACTAGAAGGTGTAAAGAAGATGGCAGCTGTGGAAAGACCAGGGGCAGCTGGAAGGGTTTATTTTAGGGCTTGGGACTCTTGGGGATGGAGTCAGCTTTTGGACCTGGAGTTGAGAGGCTACATGTTTTTTAAGAGTTTTACTGAAGTCTAGTTGATTGATATTTCTGCTGTCCAGCAAAGTGACTTGGATATGCATACATGTATTCTTTTTTCATATTCTTTTCCATTATGGTTTGTCACAGGATCCTGAATACAGTTCCCCGTGCTACACAGTAGGACCTTGTTGTTCATCTGTTCCCATATATAATAGTTTGAGAGGGTGTATGTTGTGAGGGCACATACCCTAAAGTACCATGATGAACCCGGCAATGGGTCCAATGCTGTATAACCTGATTGTTGTTTTAAGTTTATGGCTTGAATTGAAGAGTTTCAAGGATCAGCTCACATGAATAAGCGGGAGAAAGAGGAGATGCAAAATACCCTTTGTACTGGATTTCACTGTAAAAGTCAGCCTCGCGACGCCCTTCAAACTGGTAGGAAGCCAGCATCTTCAGAGCCTACTAACTTCCTGCTCAAACTGTGAGGACAGACTAAAACCAGATGTGTTGTGACCTTCTCAAAACCTACACACAGGCAGGAGGCCATAATATGCTGTTTAAATACAGCCCACGTGTCCCTGATGCAGGGCCTCCTTTTCCAGGATGTATGGGCACGGGGCTGTGGAGGGGGGTACTGTGTGATGCCAGCTGCAGAGGCTCCAGGCTAGGATCTTACAAAGAACAAGCTCCCCCTGCATGTGAACAGATGCGTCACAAGTGGTCCCTCTTCAATTCTGAGATGTTTCACCCTAAAGCTTCAGCCACTAAGGAGACACTTGACATGCAATTGTGACCCTGTCCGATGTTCTCACAATGAAAAGAAGAAGTGGAGCTGGGTCCCTGAAAGGTCAACTTTCAGAAACTGGAAAAGACAAACAAAAGAGTGATTTTTGTTAATGTTATTTTTTTCAACATGACTCAAGTTATAGGCCTGCCGCTTCCTTGTGGTTCTGGTTCACCAGTCAGTGCATCTCTCATTGGGAATTCTATTTTTTTTTTTTAATTTGGCTTTGACATTGTTTTCCTAATTTGTTTCCATTTCTTCTTTTAGACCACCCAGAAAATATTTGTCTTTCATTTTTCTGTTTTCCCTCTCGCACGCACACACACGCACAAGTCTTTCTCTCTCTCATTTTAAAAGGCTTTTTTTTTTTCGTCTTTTTAGGGCTGCATCCAGGGCATATGGAGGTTCCCAGGCTAGGGGTCGAATCGGAGCTGTAGCCGCTGGCCTATTCCACAAGCACAAACACTTGGGATCCAAGCCACCTCTGTGAACTACACTAGAGCTCACAGCAATGGCAGATCCTTAACCCACTGAGCGAGGCCAGGGATCGAACCTGTGTCCTCATGGATACTAGTCAGATTCGTTTCCACTGAGCCACAACAAGAACTCCTCATTTTTTTTTTCTATTTATTTAGCTTTTTAGGGCTGCACCTGTGGCATACGAAAGTTCCCGGGCTAGGAGTCAAATCAGAGCTGCAGCTGAGGCCTATACCACAGCCACAGCAGCAGTGGATCCCAGCCATATGCTGCAGGTGTGACCCTAAAACAAAACAAAACAAAACAAAACAAAAAAAACTGCATTAAATAAATGAGATCATATAGACATAAAAGTGTGCTGAAAGTTGTATAACCCAACACTTGTTAAAACAAATATTATCATTGTGATGTAATTATGGAAGGAATTGCCTCTTTAGGTGCTTTAATACAAATAGGCCTCTGATCTGTTTTCATTAAAGTTGGATGAGTAAATTTCCGCAATTACGAGACACATTGTTCTTTGTGAATGTATGAGCAGGCTGACCTTTTATAGATCAGCCTCCTAGAAGGTTCTATGATTCCAAAGTGGAACTAATATTGAATTGGGCTTTAGCCTTATCGCCATCTCCTTCAATCCTTCCTGCCCAAAAGGTTTTTATGCTTTCATAAGGAACTGTTGCACACATTGATATTGGCAGAATCTTGGCAGATAGGCAGAGGGAGATATTTGGAGTTAGGGAAGCATTTCAGAGTACCTAGTTAAATCATAACTTTTCTACTATCTCTTATAAGTTTTCAGCTCAGATTTCCTGAGTCTCAGATAAGATTAACTCCCCCACCCTTACACACACACACACACACACACACACACACACACAGTTTCAGTTTATAAAATGGTGTGGTATGGAGGTCCTTGGATGGATAAAGAAGAAAGAGCAATAGGAAAAATTAGCACATGCCAATATTCCATTATAGATCCAGTCATAAATCGAGAAGATAGGCTATGCCAGACATCCAGACACATGTAAATGAAGGTTGTCAATAAGAACGATGGAGGTGGGAGTTCCTAATGTGGTGCAGCAGAAACAAATCCGACTAGTAACCATGAGGCTGTGGGTTCAATCTCCGACCTGGATCAGTGAGTCAGGGATCTGGTGTTGCCATGAGCTGTGGTGTAGGTTGCAGATGTGGCTAAGATCCTGCATTGCTGTGACTGTGGCCTAGGCCAGCAGCTGTAGCTCCGATTAGACCCCCTAGCCTGGGAACCTCCATATGCCACAGATGAGGCCCTAAAAGGCAAAAAAAAAAAAAAAAAAAAAAAAGAACAATGGTGGGGGAGGCACCCTGTTTTGAGAGTGAAGTCCTCATAAGAGTTTCAAAAAACAGCTCCCCTTCCAAGAAAGCATCTCCAGGAGCAGCAGGCATAGAATCTCAATGACAATGTTCTTAGCCTTATTCATACAAATAAGTTAATGGAAACTAGCATTACCCCACCAAGCAGCCAAGCAGGAAAGGCCTCATTATGGCAGTGTGATTTGTACTTGGGGATTCAATTTTTCCCAAAGTAAGAACTTTGTCAAATAAAGTTATGACATTTTTTTTTGGGGGGGGTGCCCAAATGGCATAAGGAAATACCCAGGTCAGGAATCGAACTCACACCACAGCAGCCACCCAAACTGCTGCAATTAACAATGCTGGATCCACAACCTGCTGGGCCAGTAGGGACATTTTGACTTTTCAATAAAAGAAATAGTGTCCTCAAATAAGGGGCAAAATACATATATTTTCCCAATGGCTAACTCTTTGTAGATGTTATTGGTCTCTGAGCCAATCTTGGAAAAAGATGCTGAAATAAAGATGAAATAATGTATGAGCCAATGCTTTGAAGAGGTAAAGACTATCTGATATTTGGCACTGACAGTGATAGCCTTCATCTTCTCCGTCTTGCAAAGTCCTCAGGGTGTGAGGAAGTGTTCAGAGAAAGGAAAGGCTTTTGAGAAAAGGAGGAGTATGCATTTGCCTGCAGATCTTGTTTCTTTTTTCTTTCTTTCTTTTCTGGGGCCGCTCCCGCAGTATGTGGAGGTTCCCAGGCTAGGGGTCTAATCAGAGCTGTAGCCGCTGGCCTACGCCAGAGCCACAGCAATGCCAGATCCAAGCTGCATCTGCAACGTACACCACAGCTCACGGCAACGCCGGATCCTTAACCCACTGAGCAAGGGCAGGGACCGAACCCACGACCTCATGGTTCCTAGTCAGATTCGTTAACCACTGTGCCACAACGGGAACTCCTGTAGCTCTTGTTTCTTTAAAATTATGCCACGCTCTGAAATAGCATGTGAGTCCCTTCAAAATATTTGCAATGGTTTTCCATAGCATAAGGCTTAGGCTTTTTAGTTGCAGGAGTCTCACCTTAAAGGTTATTCCATTATACATACATGGGTATTTAACCCTCTAAGATAAAACATTGCCTATGGGTTGGATTTTCCTGGAAGGGCTGGTGAAAGAATGTCATCATTATCAGAAAAAGGAAAATAGATATTATGGTGTTAGCCATTATTATATTTTGAAAATTATCCATAGAAATTGTTAACATAAAACTTCAAAACGGAGTTCCCATCATGGCACAGTGGAAACGAATCCAACTAGGAATGATGAGGTTGCGGGTTCAGTCCCTGGCCTTGCTCAGTGGGTTAAGGAGCTGGCGTTGCTGTGAGCTGTGGTGTAGGTTGCAGACACAGCTCGGACCTGAGTTGCTGTGGCTGTGGTGTAGAGCCCCCGGCGACAGCTCCAATTCAACCCCTAGCTTGGGAACCTCCACATGCAGCGGGTGCGGCCCTAACAAGACAAATAAATAAATAAATAAATAAAATAAAACTTCAAAACATTTCCCTTTACAGTCAAAGGAGAATGGAAGTGTGAGTGAAAAATGTTGCTGACCATGTTGGCAAAGGATGCTGTGGCCCTCAAGCCATCAGCAGCTACTGCTGCCCCCAAGAGTGAGCCTGAGGGAACTCAGGATGGGTACAAACTAAGGTGCCAAGCCCTCAGTCACTGCAGCCTCCACCAGTGGCGCATCCTGGAGGGACTCAGGATGGGCAAGAACAGCACAGTCCCCAGGTAGCTGAGGTGCACATCAAAGGAATGATTTCAATGAGCCCAGACCCTTGCATCTTCCTATCCACAGAAAAAGCACTAAATCCATTAACTTGAGAGGTCCAGTTTTCTTTTTTTCTCTCTCTCTCTTTCTTTTCGCTTTTTCTCTTTTCACAGCTACACCTGTGGCACAGGGAAGTTCCCAGTCTAGGAGTCTAACTGAGCTGAAGCTGCCGGCCTCCAGGACAGCCACAGCAATGCCGGATCCAAGCCGCATCTGCAACCTATGCCAGAACTTGTGCCAATGTCGGATCATTAACCCACTGAGGGAGGCCAGGGCTCAAACCCGCATTGTCACAGAGACTACATCAGGTCCTTAACCTGCTGAGCCACAGCAGGAATTCCAGGGAAGACTTGTCTTCCTAATTCCTGACAGTGTCAAGTGCTTTGTAATATCTATTACAAGACATGGATGATATTTTAGAAATCATCCTGAATCCAAGGTTCTCATTTTATAGATGAGAAAATAGAGACCAAAAATGAGAATTCCTGGAATGTAAGACAGAAGAGTGAGGAGTTCCCGTCATGGCTCAATGGTTAACGAATCCGACTAGGAACCATGAGGTTGCGGGTTCGATCCCTGGCCTTGCTTAGTGGGTTAAGGATCCGGCGTTGCCGTGAGCTGTGCTGTAGGTTGCAGACCCAGCTTGGATCCCGTGTTGCTGTGGCTCTGGTGTAGGCCGGTGGCTACAGCTCTGATTAGACCCCTAGCCTGGGAACCTCCATATGCCGTGGAAAGCGGCCCCAGAAAAGGCAAAAAGACAAAAAGACAAAAAAAAAAAAGACAGAAGAGTGATTTTCACTGAATCTTTTTTTACTTCTGGTAGAGATTAGTTTTTCATAAAGCCCTGTAGGAGTTGGAAGAGAGAGAGAAAGAGAGAAAGGGAGGAGGAGAGGGAGAGAGAGGGAAATAGAGAGTGAGAGAGAGAAAGAGAGAAGCTGTCGCTATAGCCTGTGGCCCATAGGTGAGGTCAGAAATGTGGAATTTTGTCGAATTGAGAAGACTGTTTCATTTGTTTCATTCTGGCCTCTGGGGATCTTTCCTATCAATCCGAAGGAGGCCTGGCATTTCCTGAAAGGAGGAGGACTGCATTCTTGTAATTGTGCTCATCTATCCCAAGCAAGAGTTTGGTCCTGGTTCTTTGCATGGTTTTATGTTTGGAGTTTTACTCATTCACATGCAAAACTACGCATCTCCTACCAATCCCCTGAAAATTTCTCTACCATCTTTTCCAAGGTTCTTAAGTCACCCCTAAATGTGTGTGTTCAGGTGGGCCAAGCCTCCTTCTTAGCATGAGGTCATTTGAGGAGTTGATGGAGGATGCATGTTGAAAAAAGGGAGATTGGAAACAAGACCTGTGGCTACTAGTGCACAACTTGAGAGGGAGGGCAGGTGGGAAAAGAGGGAAGAATTCATTCCTTGTTCTCTTTAGAAGAATCATGGCATGGGTGTATGCACCAGTATTTATTAGTTCACTGAAGTCTCATAATAGTCCTATGAGACAGGGATCATGATAGTCAGGAACGGGGACCCAGAAATCTTAGCACTCACTTTAGTAAGCCAGCTGACTAGGTGTTAGTACCAGCATTTGAGCCCAGGAAGTCTAGGTCCAGAGCTATGCCTCCATCTATGATACCTCAGTGCTTCTCAAAAGACATAAGATTTATGTACACACACACACACACACACACACACACACACACACACACGGGAATATTACTCAGCCATAAAAAAGAATGAAAGAATGTCATTTGCAGCAGCATGGATGGACCTAAAGATAATCATATTAAGCGAAGCAAATCAGACAGGGAAAGAAAAATGTGATATTACATCATTTATATGTGGAATCTAAAACAGAGGTACAAATGAACTTATTTACAAAACAAAAACAGACTCACAGACATAGAACACAAACTTACGGGTACCAAAGGGGAAAGGAATGGGGAGGGATAAGTTAACAGATACACAATTCTATATATAAACAGATAAACAACAGGGACCTACTGTATAGCATAGGGAACCATATTCAAAGTCTTGTAATAATCTATAATGGAAAAGGATCGAAAAAAGAATGCATATATATATATACACATACATATATATATATACCCAAATAAATTTACTGTACACCTGAAACATTGTAAATCAACTGCAATTCAATAAAAAATAAATTAAGTCAATTTAGAGGTAAGTTTAAGTTCTAGCCAGTGGAGCCTAAAGTGGTAAATTCACACCCCTGTTACTGATTTAAATTATTTCTGTCATCTGCATTGGCCATGCATATATATGCAGCTTTATAGAAATTGTGGAGAAGGAGTTCAGTTGTCAAAATAATTCACAGTTGAAATATTTACTTGAATTCAAATTTGAATCTTCCCTGCTCACCTCAGTGGAGAATATAAGAACTCTGTGGACATGGACGTCCCCAATATGGCCCAGCAGTAACGAACCCAATTAGTACCCCTGAGGACTAAGGTTTGATCCTTGGCCTCACTCAGTGGGTTAAGGATCTGGCATTGCCATGAGCCGTGGTGTAGATCGCAGATGCGGCTCAGATCCTGCATTGCTGTGGCTGTGGTGTAGGCCAGCAGCGTCAGCTCCAATTTGACCCCTAGCCTGGGAACTTATTTTTAGGCATTGGATACAGCCCTAAAAGGAGAAAGAAAGAAAGAAAGAAAGAAAGAAAGAAAGAAAGAAAGAAAGAAAGAAAGAAAGAAAGAAAGAGAAGAAAGAAAGAAAGAAAGAAAAAGAAGAAGGAAGGAGGAAGGAGAAGTAAGGAGGAAGGAGGAAGGAAGGAAGGAAGGAATTGGAGGAAAGAGGAGGAGAAGAGACGGAAGGAAGCGAAGGACGAAGGAAAAGGAAGGAAGGAAGACGAAGAAGGAAGGAAGGAAGGAAGGAAGGGATAGAGAGAGAGGGAGGGAGGGAGGAAGGAGGAAGGAAGGAAGGAAAGAAAGAGAAAGAGAGAGAGAAAGAAAGAAAGAAAGAAAGAAAGAAAGAAAGAAGAACATAGAAAGCAGAAGCATAAGGAAGGAAAGTAAGAAGGAAGAAACGAAAGAAAGAAAGAAAGGAAGGAATAGGAAGACAGAAAGGAAAGAAAAGAAAGAAGAGGACTGACGTAATGAAGGAAAGACGAAAGAAAGAAAGAAGAAGAAAGAAAGAAAGAAGAAAAGAAGACAGAAAGCAATAAAGAAAGCAAGAAAAGAAATAAGACTTCCTGTAATATAAGAAGGAATGGCCATATCGCTATGTTTGATTGAGCATGAGTAGGCCATGCATGAAAGGTAATACATACCCACTCACTCTCTGCTCTCAAATCCCTCAATCCTACCTAATGCAGTGCCTTACTGCCTTACGTCACTCACGCCATCCATACCGCAAGAAATACCTCCCGCATCCCTCACTCCCTCACGCCCTCCCTCACCCCCTACCTTCATCCTCCTCCGTCCTCCGCTCCGTCTTGCCTACCTGTAGTCCTTCCTTCCTTCCTTCCTTCTTCATTCCTTCCTCCTTCTCTTCCTTCCTTCACTTCCTTCCTTCTTTCCTCTCTTCTTTTCTTCTTTCTTCCTTCTTCTTTCCTTCCTTCCCTTCCTCCCTCCCCCTCCCTCTCTCGTCTCCTCCCTCCTCTCCCTCCTTCCGTCCTTCCTTCCTTCCTCCTCCCTCCCTCCCTCCCTCCCTCCCTCCCTCCCTCCCTCCCTCCCTCCTCCCTCCCCTCCCTCCCTCCCTCCCTCCCTCCCTCCCTCCCATCCCTCCTTCCTTCCTTCTTCCTTCCTTCCTTCCTCCCTCCCTCCCTCCCTCCCCTCCCTCCTCCCTCCCTCTCCCCTTCTCTTCCTTGCACTCCTTCTTCCGTCCTTCCTCCCTCCCCTCCATCCTCCCCTCCCTTTTTTCTTCTTCTTCGTCCTTCTTCCCCTTCCTTCTTTACCTATCCTTCCTCCAAGGCCTTCCTCCTTTTCCCATCTTCTTTCCTCACTCACTCTTTCCATCCCTTGCTTCGTTTTTCTTCATTCCTTACCTATCTTCCCCCCCTTCACTCCCCTCTTTCGTCCCCTTATCCCCACTGGACACCCATTTGTTTCCATCTTTCCTGTGAGAAAGAGGTTCTCCAGCAAGGAGCTAAGGGTAACATGATGAAAGTTCTATCTTCAGAGATGACTAGGAAGCGAGAGAGGCCCAAGAAGTGGAAGAGCAGAAACCCACTAGAAGTCTATGCTGGTAATCCAAGGGTGACTTGACACTCAGAGTAAACGGGGAAAAAAAAAAGCATTGCCATATCTCTTCTAGTCTTTGAATCTACCCCTTGCCAGAATTGAATTATAAAAAAAATAGGAGAAATGGAAAATGACCTAGGGTTTGCATCCAGGTTATGGAATATCTGACGCATAAATTAGTTTGAGATTTGAAAAATATGCCTCTGAAAGTCATCTTTTACATTTTTATGAAGTCTAGTTGATTTACAATGTTAATTTCTGCTGTACAGCAAAGTTATACATATATAAATATTCACTTTCATATTCTTTTCCATTATGGTTCATCACAGGATATATGTATACTTTTTGGCAGTGCCCCACATGCGGAAGTGCCTAAGCCAGGGATTGAACCTGCACCACAGCAGTGCCATATTTTAGACCCTATATATAAGCCATATTATGTGGTATTTGTCTTTCTCTTTCTGACTTAGTTCACTTAGTGTGAAAATCTCTAGCTGCATCCATGTCGCTGCAAATGGCATTCCTAGGAACATTTGCTGTTACTTCAAAATGTGTCCTTAGATGTGTGACATCACTGTCTTTTATGTTCTCCTGAATCTCTGAACACTTCCTCAGTTTTCTTTCCTTTGTCCCCAGAGTTCCATCCAGCATCCTCTTTGCATTGGACACCCTGTATCCAGAGTATTCATTTTGTCTTTCAGTTTTAATAGCTCCAATCTGAATTTTCAGGTGCCTCATTGATGCCTTCATGAGAATGCAATAAGAACCTCACTGGAGTGATATTTGCCCATCACCTGTAATTCTGTAGGCTTTGATGTTTAAGGTGTATTTTAGTGAATGACTTATAGTTTATTCCCAATTGGAAAAATGAATTTTTCACCGTATCGTTTCAGGTTCACTTGCTTTTTAATAAGGATAATTCCTGTGTGTGTGTGCTATCAAATATACAGCTGCATTTATCATCTCTTAACAAAAAGAAACAGCTAATATTTCACTGAATTATGTCAGAGATCATAGATCCCTTCTCATCCATCCAGAGGACCTTCTAAGTTTAAATACAGTACTCTTCAATCAGATAGTTAGACAACTTTTAGGGTGCTAAAATCCATAGGAAAGGATGCATGTATTCTAATAAGAATTCCAAGTGGAGGTTCAGCTATGAGAATGAGAAATGGCATTCAGACATATTTACGTATTATGGAAAGCATCCCAAAACTTTCTGAAACAAGCTGAAGTAGACTAGCATCCCTGGATGGGGAGGATAAAGATAGAACTGATAACGATCCAGCAAAAATCAAACCCTCATTCATCAAAGAGAAGTGATTTTTCTTTGTGTTTGAATAGCCTCTGCTAAGTTGAGACAATTTCTTTGATAAAAAATGTATTCATTACATGTTGAGCTTCACATTCTGAGCTTCTTGAGGGAGCCACAAGCTATAAATAAACATGTTTTTAAGTCACTCTGAGGCCCTAGAGACCAAGAAAGACAAAACAATCATTGGGCTGTGGAATGTACAATCCTATAAACCTCAGGCATTGAGATCTGCGCTCCAAGATATATTTGCACAACTGTGTTCTCATATCATGTCCAAAATCAGTTGCTCCTTGGAGATGCCTGGAAACTAAGTACGAAGATCAAAATTTCGCTGTGGCTCTTCAGTCACAGCTACCCATCAAAAGTCATAAGAGGACCAAATACCAGAGAAGCAGTTGTCCTCAACGTTAGAGTCTAACTTTTTTTCTAAGTAGAAAAACCTCTTTGACATGGGTCTTAGTAATGATTTTCTTTGGAAATTAAGCCTAAAGCACAAGCAACAAAAGAAAAAAGAACCCAGTGGTACGGTACCAAATGAAAAGAGCATCTACAGAGCAAAAGAAACCGTTAACAATGTGAAAAGACAACCTACAGAGTGGGAAAAAAAATATCTGCAAACCATATATCTGATAGGGGGTTAATATCCAAAATATGTAAAGACCTCATTTAAGTCAATTGCAAAAAATAAAATAAAATAAATAAAATGAATAGTCTAATTAAAAAATGAGGGAAGGACCTGAAGAGACATTTTCCCAAAGAAGATATACAAACGACATGGAAGGATGTTCAACCTCACTAGTTAGGAGAGAAATGGCTGTTAGAACAGCCATCATCAAAAAGACAACAGAAAACAAACCCTGACATGGATGCGGAGAAAAGGGAATCTTTGTGCACTGCTGGTGGAATTATAAATTGCTGCAGTCACTGCATAGAACAGCATGGATGGTTCTCAAAAAATTTAAAATAGAACTACCCATACGATCCAGCAATGCCACTTCAGGGGATATATAACTAAAGGAAAGAAAAACACTATCAAAAAGATATCTTCATCCCCATGTTCACAGCAGCATAATTCACAATAGCTAGGACATGAAATAACCTAAGGGCCCACCCATGGATGACTGAATAAAGAATATTCGATGTACTGTTAGTGAGCCATAAAAAAATAGGAGAAAATCCTACCTTTTGTGGCAACATGGACGGACCTTGTGGGCGTTATACCAAGTGAAATAAGGCAAACAGAGAAAAACAAATACTGTATGATCATACATATGTGAATCTTTTTTCTTTTTTCTTCTTTAATTTTTAAAAATTATTGTTTGTATTTATTAATTGAAGTATATATTTACAATATTATGTTAATTTCTGCTGTATAGCCAAGTGATTCAGTTACCTATCTATTTATCTATTTATCTGTTTATCTATCTATATTCTTTCTAAAATATTATTTTCCATTGTGGTTTATCATAGGATATTGAATATAGCTCCCTGTGCTGTGCTGTACTATAGGACCTTGTTGTTTATCCATTCTATATGTGATAGCTTATATCTGCTAACCCTAAACTCCCAGTTCATTCCTCCTCCAAACCCCTCCCACTTGGCAACAACAAGTCTGTGCTCTATGTTTGTGAGTCTATTTCTATTTTGTAAATAAATTCATGTGTATCATTGTTTTAGATTCCACATATAAGTGATATCATATGGTATTTGTCTTTCTCTCTCTGACTTCGCTTAGTATGAGAATCTCTAGTTGCATATATGTGAATCTTAAAACACACACACACATCAAACTCATAGAAAAAGAGGTCAGATTTGTCGTTACCAGAGGTGAGAGTGGTGGTAAAGGAAGGGGAAGAGGAGAAGATGGTCAAAAGATACACATTTTGCGTTATAAAATAAGCATCAGGAATATAATATACCACCTGATAACCATAGTTAACACGACAAGATGTATTGTGATGTATGATCTGTAGAAAAGTTGTTAAGAGAATAGACCCTGAAAGTTCTCATTACACAGAGAAAAAGTTTTTATCCCTCTTACATTTTTCTTGTGTTTATATGAGACATTGGATATTAATGAAACCTAAGGAGGTAATCAGTTCACGGTAAATGGAAATCAAACCATCACGCTATACATTGAAACTGTGTGTGGTGATGTATGTCAATCATTTACAATAAATGAGAGGAGAAAAAGTATAATTTTTTGGCCCACTCCATGGCATTCAGAATTTCCTGGGTCCGAGATCAAACCCCACCACAGCAGTGACCTGAGCCGTGATGACAACACTGGACCCTTAACCCCTTGTGCCCCCAAGAAAATCTGAAAATGTGTAACTTGACACTGAAGAAACTGACAAACCAGTTGATCATACCAACTGACCAAGTTAATTTAACATCATAGTCTTGTGATAGGGTGTACCCCAATATGAGGTGATGGGAAGGGCACTTATCTCAATGACCTTTCTTCCAAAAATACTTTGTCCCCAGCCTGCTGGAGATGTGACTATTCAATATAATGGGTGGGATGGATGGGATCCTAGAACAGTAGAAGAACATTAGGGAAAAGCTGAGAACATCTGAATCAAGCATTATTATTATTTTAGTAATAATTAATAATAATTAATAAATGCAATAATATTGGTTCAAGAATTGTGACAAATGCATAGTACTAATAAAGAAATATCATAATCATAATGGGAGCTGGGTTGGCATGTATGAGATCTGTCTTACTGTCTTCACAATAATTTTGTAATTCTAAAACTGTTCTAAAAGAAAATGTTTCTTTAAAAAAAGTTCCCATTGGATGTTCCCATTGTGGCTCCATGGAAATGAGTCCGACTAGTATCCATGAGGACACGGGTTCCATCCTTGACCTCCCACGTTCAGTGGGTTAAGGAAATGGGGTTGCTGTGAGCTGTGGTGTAGGTTGTAGATGGCTCGGATACCACATTTCTGTGGCAGTGGAGTAGGCCAGCAGCTGCAGCTCCAATTCACCTCCTAGCTCGGAACTTCCATATGCCATGGGTGTGGCCCTAAAAAGTAAAAAAAAAGGGGGGGGGGAGAGGCTGAATTTTATCATCAGTGAGATACCATTGATAAAACTCAACAAGTAGCTTCACCCTTTGCACATCTATCCCTTTGACCGTCTCAATGACTAGGTTTACACATTAAAAACCTATACATGTGTCTACTCATAAAGAGCAACATTGAGATCCCGGCGAGTTCGGTGATTAATGGTCTGGATGCTGCCAGAGTAAGGCTGTTTCAAGTGTTTAGAAAAAGCAGCTTAGTCATCTGCCTACTCTCTCCTTCATTAAGTTTAATTTATGGACTGTGGGTTTCACTGTAGTGGAATCTTGAAAACAACAGTGTCTTGTTCCGCAGAAAAGGGATTTCCTGGGAGCTGAGGGCCAGGGTTCTCAGAAACAAAGAGGAGATATAATTACGGAAAGAGGATGATGTCATCTTGTTGAGATGGTCCCAGAGCAGAATAACCACACCTCACTTTGGCCCCATCCTTTCCCACTTAGCCCAGGTTCAGAGTCACCTCCAAGAATTCCATGGGTACTAGATTTTCACCGTTGCCTCAAATTTTGTGAAACCATTAAAAAATCAAGTTTAGGAGTTCCCTCATGGCTCAGTGGGTTAAGAATCCAGCTTGTCACTGCTGTGGCTCTAGTTAACAGCTGTGGTTTAGGTTTGAACTCTGGCCTGGGAACTTCCAAATGCCATGGGCATGCCCCCCCCCCCCAAAAAAAAAGCAATTAAAAAAATTAAAGCAGAAACATATCTGAATTGCATTCATGTATTTGCAGAAATTTAGATCATTTTTCTTGTTTTTCCTTCAGCCGTACCCATGACAAATGGAAGTTCCTGGGCCAGGGATCAAATCTGAGCTGTAGTTGCAACCTATGCTACAGCTGTGGCAACACTGGATCCTTAAACCACCAGGCCAGGCTGAGGATCAAACCCTCACCACCACAGAGACAATGTCAAATCTTAACCCACTGCGCCATAGGGGACTCCTTAAATCATTTTTTAATTGTAATATTTATAACAAACTCTTAAGAAATGTGATATTAACAGGAAAAGTCTTTTCAAGTCTTCTAGAAGTGACCTTGAAGACAATCTCTCCGTCACCTTGGGCCTCACATCTATATTAGAGGACAGGAAAAATAAATCAAGACCTAATACATGACAGAGGAGCAATAAAAGCCATCAATGAGAGTGAAGAGATTTTCGTGGTGGAGATATACAGCTTTCCACTACTAGCTCCAGGTCAATTTGCTTTAAAAGCCGGGTCCTAAAAACAAATCCAACTGAATGACCAGTGTATTCAACCATCAAATTTACAAAATGTAATAAATTATTTAATTGTTGGAGTATTTTTCAAAGTCTTCCTTTCAGTTTGAACTCTTGCCCTTACCCCTTTACTGTTTCTAGCAACTCTGTCTCTGCATGTGCTTCTACTCCAGCGTGTTAATTTCTTTTCTTTTTCTTTTTAAGGCCACACCTTAAAACCTTAGTGGTTGAATTGGAGCTGCAGCTGCCAGCCTCCGCCACAGCCAGAGCAATGCCGGATTTGAGCTGCATCTGCAACCTACACCAGAGCTCATGGCAACGCCAAATCCCGAGGGAGGCCAGGGATGGAAGCTCATGGCAACGCCAGATCCCGAGGGAGGCCAGAGATGGAGCCTGCATCCTCATGGAGACTATGTCAGGTTCTTAACCTGCCGAGCCATAGTGGGAACTCCCCAGCCTGTTAATTTCAATGCAGGTAGCAGGGCTTTCCTTTAATTGCTGACACAGTGGGAGCTAATGTGGGTACAGAAAGAAAGACAGTGGCAGGACTCAAACCCAAGAAGTAAAGAGACTAAAACGCTACCTATCACGTATAAAATAGCAAGAACAGGATGAGAAAAGATGAAGCAAGTGCTGGATAAGGGCTGGAACAATCAAAACTTTGAACCTCCTCAAGAATTTGGCAGCAGGATTTTTTTTTTTTTAATGATCTACTGGCAACATGGCTTCTGGCAAAATGACCGAGTTCTCTCTTTTTCTTTTCTTTTTTTGCTTTTTAGGGCTGTACCCACAGCTTATGGAGGTTCCCAGGCTAGGGGTCTAATCGGAGCTGCAGCTGCAGACGTACACCACAGCCACAGCAATGCCAGATCTGAGCTGATCTGCAACCTACAGCACAGCTCATGGCAATGCCGGATCGCTGACCCACTGAGAGAGGTCAGGGATTGAATCCACATCCTCAGGGATCCTAGGTCGGTTCAATGTGAAACAGAAACCTACAGAATGGGACAAAATATCTACCAGATGTATGGTTACCGCTGAGCCACGACAAGACTCCGACTGAGTCCTCTTTGACAATACCATAGGGTCTCATCATGAAACCAGATTGGACTCTTCTGGGCTTTACAGGAAGACAGAAGAAATGAGTTGAGAAAATAAATAAATGTCAGTTAGCCACACACATAATCCTGTCTCTGATTTTCCTTCCCAGTTTATTGTCTTCCTGAGTAAGATCCCAGGGCTGTCTGCAGAAAGGAATTTTTTGCATTTTCCTAAGTTCTGAATAAATACCTGAAGTATAACTAATGCTTGCTTTTTTAAATTTTTTTCAAAAATTTTTAAAGAATTTATTTAATTTTTGCTTGAAATGAACCCCCTCTGACCTCAGAAACTCCCTCTTTAAAAGAATACAGG